>NC_060281.1:55861482-56001425 GCF_021613505.1 Equus quagga
TCTCGCCGTTACGCTACCCCAAATCCTTACCCAGGTTCACAAAGCTCATGACCATGTCGGCGTCGTTGAGGAAGGCGCTGTCCTGCGCGCTGGTCAGTGGGGTCGCGGCGCCGCCGCCGCCAGGTCCCGGAGCCAGGAGGCTCTTGCGGTTGAGGGGGTGCGCGGCTCCGGGGGGCGGCTGCCCAGGCTGGGGCGAGCCGGCTCCTCCGCGGGGCGCGGGCGGCCGCCTCTCCTCGTCCGACGGCCAGTCCTCGTCGTCGGCGGCGGCCAGGGCGTTGTAGAGATCCAGCATGAAGAGCGGCGCGGACTTCAGCCGCCCGGGAGGGGGCTCCCCGCGAGGCTGCTGCTGCGGGAGCGCAGGGGGCTGCAGCTGCTGGAGGCCGTGCAGGGGCCGCGGCCGGTGCGGGAGCCCCAGCACCGAGAGGATCTCCTTCTGCATCTCCCGCTTCTCGTGCGTCTTGAGCCGCCGATAGAGGAAGCCGGAGGAGGAGGACTGCGGCGGCGGCGGCGGCTGCTCCGCGTGGCCCGGGCTCCCGCCGTCCCCCAGCAGCGCCCCCCCGCCGGTGGCGGCGGCGGCGGGCAGGGACGGCCGCAGCGGCGGGGGCCCGCAGCAGCTGCACAGCAGCCCCCACCACCAGCACAGCCACTGCGCCCTCCGCGCCAGCCCCGGCATCCCCGCCCGACCGGGCTGGCCCCGCGGGCCCCGGGAGGCGTGGAGCGGCGGAGCGAGGCCGGAGCGCGGCCGCTGTGGCCCTTGGCGTGAACAGCCCCCGCCACCTCTCGGCGGGCTCGCTTCCCGTTTCTGGCCCTCAGTCCTTATCTCTCATGGTCCTCCGGGGCGCCCCCAATTGCCCAGACTGGAGGGGAGGCGAAGAGGGCGATCACCGGGAGAACCCCTTGGAGGGGAGGACGGGGAGCCCCACACTCCCGCGCAGGTCTCTGGAGGCGCAAGGTCCAGGCCAGGTGCGTCCGAGTCGGGGCTGCGCTGCAGCCAGCGCCCTCGCCCCTGAGCGGGTCACGGCGCGGTCACTCTCGGGCCTCCCTGCCTGCGCACGTGCACTGCCCCGCGCCCTCCGGGGCGGCTGAGTGGGACCCGGGACGGCTGGGGAGCAGGGCCGCTCACCAGCTGGGGGGGATGCCGGGCATCATCCCGCGCACGCCCCTCCTTGACTCGCACCGCCGCCGTTTAGTTTACCCGGCCGTAGGGCCCAGGCTGTGGCGACAAAGCGTTCCGAGATGCCAATCTTCTCCGCGAGGCTTAACTTCCTTCTCGCTCACAAACTCCGCGCCCCTCCGCCCTCGGGCACTGTCGCTCCCCCTCAAAATCTCCGCGCTCCGCTCGACTTCCCAAGCGGAGGCGGCAAGGAGCTTGCTTTCCGTTCAGTGCTCGCCTGGCTGCCCCGCCGACCCCGCTCGCACAGGGGATGGGAGGGAAGGGGACCGGTGCGCGGAGCAGTGGCCCGCGGCGTCGGCGCCGGAATTCGCAGTCTCCCGCCTCTGTACTCTGCGCTCCCCGCAGCGGCCAACGTGGGCTTTCTGGTGCGCGTCTCGCTCAGGTACCGCACTCCAGCCCCCGGGATTCCCCGCCCTCCTGGGCAATGGACAGGCTGGCAGCCAATGGAGAGGCGCAGCTCCCCTGTATTTAAATAGGCCCGCCCCCTTCTTTCACTCTCCCTCTCCCCGGAGGCGTAGCCTCAGCCGCGCGTAGGTTTCAAGGACAGAGAATTCCCGGAGCCACCCAAGGAGCCGTGAGGTAGCAAAGGCAAAGGGGTCAGTACTAGTAAGGATAACCAGATCCACACCCCAAAGTGAATCTTTTTTTATAATCATATAAAAGGCCTAAATTGATGCTTTAACTAAATAAAGATAAAAATCAGCTATCAAATTAATGCCACCTGAATTAATTGAGGGAGAATAGAAAAATGATAGTTTTCCCATTCCTTCCTCAGTTTCTCTTATTGGTGTAACATTGCGTTTAGCGGACACGTGGCTTTCAAAGGCAACTGCTGGAAGTTGGGACACACCCTCCGAGGAGCTGCTCGCAAACCAGCCACAGATAAGGCAGAATGTAAGCCAGACCCGGCGTCAAATATTTTGGGGCCAGATGTTTTGACTTCTCTCTTCATTGGGGCTCTGACTGGGCTTCTTAAGATAGGACCCAAAAGAAAGACGGCGTAATCAGATAATATAATAGAAAAGCCACCCACTATCTTCTTCGAAATGTTTCTATGCTCCAGTTTGTCTGTTAATGTTGCATTTTAATGTGTTGAAATACTATAGAGTTTATATGATGCAAAATAAATAAAACTTGAGGAGAGGTGGTATAGATAATTCTAGTAACGGTAGGGGCTTGGCATGTTTCCATTCAGGACAATAGCCAGGGCCCTGAAACTCAGGTGGCTGTGAGCATCAGACGAGATCAAGCATGGAAAACACGTGTTACACTGTCACAGTGGGCAGACTTCTCAAAGCCACTGCCCCCTCTACCAGAACAACACTACCACCATCCGCCATTCAGGGTGCAAATTCCTTTGCCCTGACGCTCTCCAAGAATGCCCATCACTCTGTGGATCCTAGGAGCAAATTCACTCGAAACCTTAGGATCTTTTACCTGGTCAAAAGTGGGTGTATTAGAAAAACGTGCAGTTTGCTGACCTGGCAGTCTTAGCTCACAGAGTCCCCGCATCTGTGAGCCTGACTAAACAGATAGAGACTGTGGGGTTTACGGACTTACGAGTTCATGGGGTTTCTCCTGATCCAAATTTTATAAGCATTTCTATTTTATTTCAAAGAATCTCTTTTGCATGATCGGGGTCTTTACCACCCACCATCCACTGAATTGCTCTTTCTAGTTCTGTCTTGGCCCAGGCAGAGTGGGCATTTAGGGCAGTCTTCAATTCTACAAATGTCCCATAGCTGTTGATCTCAGGCAAAACAACTTCAGCAACACTGAAGGCCAGGGATTCTTTCCATCTGAAAAGAGAATGCATCACTGCTTGGTCTGGGATGCCAGGACCTTTAGAATTCAAAAGCCTCCATCACGTCTTCCTTCTGTATGGGACTTCCTGTGAGCATAAAATCATTGCGGTGCATAAAATCACAGCAGCCAAGAGCTCTGATCACAAGATCTGAAATCTCAGCAAGTATATGTAGGCTTCCCACCAAGGGCCTCCTCCTCTCTCAAACCTAGTCACACCTTCTTCTTAAGACTTCTAGTGAGACACGAGCAGAGTAAAAGCAGCTCCAACCTATAAGGGCAGTAAAGAAAGCTGTGACCCATCTGTTGTTTATGTACCTGTTGTATGTGCATATATGATCTAGTGGAGAACACACACACACCATCTTGCCCTTTTCTTAGATACTTGGTTAGAGGGAAATGGACCTGTATGATATGGATCTAAAATGGTACTTAGTGATTCATCATCCATTAAACATCTGAGTAGCAACCCTGATTCAGGTCTGCAATGGACTGCCCATCCCATCCCCAACCCCAGATGGCCTCTCAGTTCCTGTCGTACGGTGCTAGAGAAAGGAGGTGCTGAGAGTGCCTCCAGATGATGAATACAAGAGCACACAACTCTCTTGAGAACCAGAAGAAAAATATGTGAAATGAAATATGACAGTGATCATAAGGACAGTGACGTTCATCTGAGGGCCACAAAGGGGGGTCTGCTCTCCTCATGTCCCCACCATTACCAACAGGTGCACATGTTTCTGGAAAACATTCAGAAACACCCTTGGATTGGATATTGGAGCCAAGGGTATAAAGAGATGCAGTTCTAAAATTTTTATGGCCTCAAAATTGAGACCACTGCTTTTCCAAGAAAATTGGAACCCCTAACCCTAATCACCACTTCCCCCACTACCCGCTTCTCTGACCCCTTCCCAAAGCTCCCCAGAAGTCTCAGGACAGGGAGCTGGGCAAAGTCCAGATGTGATTCAGGAGGAACGGAGTGACGGGAGAGAAGCAGATCTGGCCTTGGAGTCTGCTGAGAGGTGTGAACAGACTGGAGGAAACCAGTGGTAACTTCGCCCCCTGCAGGACACCAAAATATTACCGGCTCATCCTCTGCATGCCTGGGCAACCTTCAAAGTTCTCTGTGCATGTCTCCAAAACATCTGGGTGGAAAGAGGAGGAATTCAGTCAAGAAGCCAGATGTGGGAGCCAATCCATATCAAACGTCTGGTTGCTTGGCTGACATTTCACACAGATGGCCTTCAGTTTTCTGGAAGTAGGTGGCCTGTCCCACTCCTGCACACCTAGCGAAGGAAGGGGGAACCCTAGGAAGGCACAGGTTTGTCCCATGCCTTTGGTGATACTGGGGCTAGGGTGAGAATCCCACCCCCGAGGGTTCATTAATGCACAGGCTGATTCGCACAACAAACAGCAGCCACCCTGTTCCTTTTCTATTATAAGGATTCCCGTTACATGTTTCTAACACACATGGCCAAATCATTTCTATTTTTAAAAAACGCTATTTATTAATTTACATTAAATATTCTATACTCTACACTTTCCTCTGAGTTATATTAGCATTAAACTGCAAGGGTAGTCTTTGATTTTATACTAAATCATACATTGGCCCCTTTCAACTGACTTTCCTGAAGAGGTAAGTAGCTGCTTTTAGAATTAATTTAACATAAATGTGTCAAAAGCTATGCTGCTCTTGTGTTGAAAAGCCTGAGGTACAGTCGCCTTGAATCCTTGGGAAACTCCGCTTAAAATACTACATTGTTATCTTAAATATGGATGTAAGGATTGGAGTATTTCTTAATATTAATTTCTAAATATAATAATTTACTCAAATTTTGAAAATATCAATTTGTAGTTGAGTGAAAAGGAAATATGCTAAGTAAATGTTTGCAGAGTATGAGAAATGAAAAACTGAGGAGTTAAATAAATATTGCTTCTGAAAGCTACACCTGTAAGACAGCCTTCAAAATACATGTCTCATCCAAAAGTCTGTGGTCACATTACATTCGCTCACACTTTCCCCTCACTGTCAACTATTCAAAAATGCTGGGCATTCACACTTCAAAATATCATTCGAGCCATCATATTTTCCTACTCATGAAGGACATCTGGTGGCAAAGCGAAAAACTAATACATAAATCTGTTTCCAGAGATTTTTTCCACACTGTAACCCAAATGGCAAATCTGTTACTTGTGTATGCCTCCAACTTTTCGCACAAGCTCGGATCTCGATCATCCTAAGATTTAGGCTGTCTTCATAATGTTAAGCAAGGGAGTCTTTAGAAACATCCAGATGATTCGTTTTTGAAATTTTCATTGGAGAATTGACATGAGCAGATTGTCTTAAATTTTTTTTTTTGCTGAACAAAACAATGCTTCCCACATTTCTATGGCTACCTCTACTATCCCTGAAGTGTTTTGTTCCGAGAAATCATGGGACACTTGGTTCCACTGGGTACTGGCTGAGGCTCCACAGGCTGTGCTGGCCTCTGGGCTTCACTCCATTCTGTCACCCCCTCTGTATCCCATGTCCTGGATATGTCTCTTGTGTCAACTACTAGCAGAGCTGTAACCAGCAGTCCTTGGGGGCCAGGGAAAACCATGCTGACTGGGTAAAAGCAAGTTAAAATCAAAGTCAAGGCCTTCTTTTAAAGAGGAGGAGAAAGTCGGAGAAAATGTGTACCAGTGGGAAGGCAAAAGTCAATATTAATTACCCAGTCTGCCTTCATTCATTCATTCAACAAATGTTTGAGGGGCTGGCCTGTGGCCGAGTGGTTAAATGTGAGCGCTCTGCTGCGGTGGCCCAGGGTTTCACAGGTTCGAATCCTGGGCGCTGACATGGCACCGCTCATCAGCCCAAGCTGAGGTGACGTCCCACATAGCACAACCAGAGGCACTCACAACTAGAATCTACAACTATGTACTGGGGGGCTTTGGAAAGAAGAATAAAAACTAAAAAAAGATTGGCAACAGTTGTTAGTTCAGGCGCCAATCTTTAAAAAAAAAAAAAAAATTTGAATGCCTACTATGTGCCAGGCAGTATTCTTGGTTTTAGGATACCAAAGAGAGATCCCTGCCCTCATGGATTTTAGAAGGGAGACTTGGAAAATAAACAAAATAGCTAAGAAAGTACATTGTGTAGGCAGCATGTTGCCCCCCCATGCCCATGACTTTTGCCCCTGGCATTACACTTGTGAATATGTTCTCTTACATTGAAATGGGAACTTTGCAAATGGAATTAAGGTTGCTAAACAGGTGACCTTAAATGAGAAGTTATCCGAGTGGACCCAACATAATCACACAGGTCCTTAAAAGCAGCAGAAGAAGGCAGAAGGGATGCAGCAGCCTGAGAGAGATTCGCGCTGCCTTTGCCTGCTTTGACGATGAAAGGGCCACAAGCCAGGGAATGCGGGCGGCCTCTGGAAGCTGAGAGCCAACCTCAGCTGACAGCCAGCAAGAAAACAGCGACCTTAGCCTGAATTATGAATTCAGCCAACAACCTGAACGAGGCTGGAAGTGGATTCTCACCCAGACTCTATGTAGGAGCGCCGGGCAGCCGACACCTTGATTTCGGCCTGGTGGGACCAGAGCAGAGAAAGTCTCCAAGCCTCCGGGACTTCTGACCTACACAGTGGGGAGATCATAAGTTTGTGTTGTTGTAAGCCACTAACTCTGTGGTATTTTGTTTCCCAACAACAGGAAAGTAATATGTACACGGTGTGGTGATAAGTGCAGTGAAGAAAAATCAGACTAGGAAGAGGGGTAGGGAGTGTGTGGATGGTCAGGAAGGCAACACTCAGTACAGACCTGACAGAGCAATGAGAGCCAGGCCTGAGGGTATCTGGGGACAGAGCTTCCTAGGTAGTAAAAACAGTGAGTGCAAAGACCCTGAGGCAAAGGAATGCTCAGTGAATTTGAGGAGGAGCAAGGAGGCCATTGAGGCTAGAGCAGAGGAGATGAGAGGGGATAGTTACAGGAAATTATATCAGAATGCTAAGGAGGGTGGAAATTGGGGGCCAAGATGGCATGGGCCCTGGGCATCCTTGTGAACATTTCAGGTTTTAAAAAGCACAAGATGGCGCAACAACGTGGATAAATCTCACCAACATAATGTTGAGGCAAGGACGCCAGGCACAAAAGAGCACATACTGTAACTCCATTTACATAAAATTCCAAAGCAGACTGATCCAGAAGTCAGGTTAGTGGTTGCCTTTGGAGAGAAGAGCAGAAGTAATGATTGGATGAAACCAAGGGCGGGTTCCCGAGAGTTGGTCCATTCCATCACCTGGGCGGTGGTTACACAGGAGTGTCCATTGTAATAATTCATTGAGTGGTACACATAGGATTAGTACACTTTTCTGCATGTATGTTATATTGCAATAAAAAATTGATTAAGAAACAATTAAGTAAAGAACCACCACCAACAACAACAAAAAGGATGAGATAGGAGGGTCATTGGATGGTTCTGAGCACAGTGACACGAGCTGACAAATTTTAACGGAACCTCTCAGGCCACTGTGTTGAGAACAGACTCTAGAGTTGCCAGGGCAGAATTAGGGACACGAGTTTAAAAACTCTTGTTAATATGAAGGTGGGAGATGATGATGGCTCATGGGGGACCTCAGATGGAAGCAGCGGAGAAAAGTGGTTGGATTCTGGACACATTTGGAAGGCAAACCCCAATGCCAAGAGGATGTGCTAATTGCACATAAAAACAAGTCACGTCAACAACTTCTCCCTCTGTATAGGCCAGCAAGGCACGGTTTCCATCACTGCACAAAACCTGGGGTGGTACTGTGAATTTGCTGCCAACCGAGAAAAGCTGGGTTTGTGCCCGAGTGATTGGGGGTTAATACAATGATGGTAACTAGGCGTGGCCTGAAGGGATGTAGCCAACCCATAATCTCCATCAGCACCCACACTACAAAAGCAGCTCGAAATAAACAGTGCTCGCCATCCAAGAACAACTTCAAGACAAGTCCCCTGATAGCTTTCTGACAAGATTCCCGGCATAATAATGTAAGAGCTCTGTGTCTGAATATAAAATCTCTTCCAAGATGTGAATGTTGGCCATTAAGAATTAATTTTTTAAAGATTCCTATAAATGTGGTATCCAGGGTGGAATATTGGAGAGAAAAAAAAAAGGACATTAGGGAAAAGTTAATGGAATCTGAGTAAAGTATGAAGTTTAGTTCATTACAATGTATCCATATTGGTTCATTAGTTGTGAGAAATACACCATAACAGTGTAAGATGTTAACAATTGGAGACACTGGGTGTGGTATATGCAGGAACTCTGTACAATCTTTGCAACTTTTCTGTAAATTTTAAATTATACTAAAATAAAGTTTCTTTTTAAAAAAGTATTCTTATAGCTTTAATCTTAGGAGGTAATAAAGCTTGGCTATCCCCTTTGCTGTAGAAAGTAATATCTGTCTTTATTCCAATTAGATTTAAAATAGCTAACGGTTCTATTCACTTTTTTTCAGTCTATTTTCCCTGTTTTTCAGATTGGGTGAATTCTATCGTGGTGTCCTCCACTCGATGAGAGCCTGTCCCGTGAATTTTTTAGTTCTGCATTTGTATTCTTTCCGTTCTAATACTTCCATTTGCTTCCTTTTTTATAACTTCTGTTTCTTTGTTGAGATTTTTTCCTTTTTCATTTGCTTCCAAAGAATTTGTAAGTGAGTGTTGAAGCATGTTTATAACAGCTGCTTTTAAATCCTTGATGACTTGGATAATGGGGGATAATTCAACATCTGGTTGATCTCAGTGTTGGTGTCCGTTGATTGTCTTTTCTCTTCAAGTTGGAATTTCCTTGGTTCTTCGCATGACAGGTGATTTTTTTTTATTGTACCCTGGAAATTTCGTCCATTATGTTAGGACTCTCTGGGTCCTATTTAAATCTTCTATTTTACCAGGCAGTTGCCCTGTTTGGGTTGAGCATGTAGAGCCTGGCCTACTTTTGTGGACAATGCTTCCAATTGCAATCGAATTTTCAGAGCCTTTGTGGTGTTAATTTGGTCTGCCTGGTTTATCTGGTGCTGTTGGGGTTCCATTGCCCTTGCTAGTGCTTCCTAAAGAGACAGAGGGTCCCCCAGGCCAGGCCACCAAGTGGCTCTCAGCAAGAAGGGAAGGCCTTTAGACCAAGGAGGCTCTCTTGGAGCCAACTTTTAAACACATACATATTGATTATCTACCGTAAAATGTTAGTTCCAGGACGCTTCCTCCAGCGGCTGCATAGTGAGCGTGGCCACTCCTACTCCCTGTTAATGAGTACAAGTGCGTTTTTCCTTTTACCTGATAAGCCAAACCTTCTCCAGTAAGAATCCTATACAATATTCTACAAATAAGTGGAGACTGCTGTTTGGGATTTGTATGGCATTATTTTCCCAAATTTCACATGGAGGCTAGCAAATTTATTTTATTCATGAGTGAACTGGGGTGGTGAGCAGGACAGGTCACAAATAGCTAACTTGTCAGTCACTCCTCTGATATCCAGTCTGATGTGTGCAGGTGAGTGGCTACCACCTCCCCCCAGATGCTGACTGCAGGCTCTGCGGTTCGCCAGCACTCAGCACAATGCCTGGCACACAGCGAGATGCTGAATAAACATTTGTGTAGTGAGAGGATTTCATTGGTTAAGGCCGTGGCTGAGGAAAAAGAACACACAGGACGCCTTCCTGATCACATACTTTCTCTACCCTGGGAAGACCCCAAAACATAGAAAATTATGTGCATTTATAGTAGTTACACTAAATGGTAGCCAATGCTAATAAATATTAAACTATTCACTAAATATAACCAAAATGTCAGGGCTTGAAAACTATCTTATTCTCTTCCTACACAGACATTAGCATGGGATAACAGAAACTAGTTTTAGCAGTCCCCTCTGCGACTTAAATGTGTATAAATCACACTCATAAAAATGAGACTTTCACACAGAAATAAAACTAAAATTTGCCAATACACCTCAGAGTAAAATGTTATTTAAGGATTAGTAAAACATTTATTTTCCTAGCATGTGAATGGGACACTTGTTCTCGTAATTTTCCTTCGCGTCCCTCACCAGAACTGAATCTTCTGGCATCTGGAACAGATTCTTTCAAATGCATACATCCACCTGTGTCAAATTCAGACTCCCAGAATCAGTAAAACAAAGCTCGTCCAGACAACATCAGTAGGATGGGGCTCCTGTCAACTATGCACTTTGCTAAGGAAAGAAAGGGATCTCTCCCCGTCCATAGAAATGAGCTGAAGGAAAACAAAAACGCTGCTTAAGTAGCAAAAGATGCTACTTACTTATATTATACTTATAGTAAATTATACTTAAATTAAATTAATAAAATGATATTATCACTTACAAGTTTAGGGAAGTGCGTGTTTCATTTTAAGCATTTTACCCTAATTACCTTTGCCCTATGCCATTTTCTCTCACTTTTTTGGCAGAGGAACTCAAGAAACAATCTTTTCAAGACTGCTGTGTCCAAGTTATGCAAGACGAGTAAGTTCTAGAGAGCTGCTGTACAGCATGGTGCCGTGAGTTAACCATACTGTTTTGCGCGCTTAAAAACTTGTTGAGGGTAGATCTCATGTTAAGCGTTCTTACCAATTAAAAAAAGAAGGACACGATGAAACTTTTGGGGGTGATGGATATGTCTACCACCTTGATTGTGGTGATGGTTCCATGAGTGTACTCATATGCCCCAACTCACTGAATTCTATGCACTTAAATATGTGCAGCTTTTCGTACATCAATTGTACCTCAATAAAGTAAATTTTTAAAAAAGACTGCTATGTTCTTTCCTTTCCTACTCTATGTTTCACTCAGCAAAATCTCAGGGCCTCAAAAGAGCACTCCCCAGAGAAGCTCAGATTTGGCAATGCTGCAGGTTCTGGGGGAGCAGCTGGCAGAGCAGTCGGGGGCCTGGGTTTTGTCCTTGAGCCAGGAAAAGAGCTTCCTTCTTCTCACCCAAGGGCCAGAGTAGGCTCTTGCCAGAGACCCTCAGCACATCATTTGGCAAACACGCGTCCATCGCCTGCTGGGTGTACCCCAGGCACTGGAAAGAGGGCATTGGGCGTTAGTGAGGAAAAGACGAGGTTCCTGCCCTCAAGGAGCTTATGGTCTATTGTGAAGACGGATGCGTGAAGAACTTTCAACATGTCATGGCAACTGCTTCAGTGGAGGTATGTGAATTTTAAATGATACATAGGAGAAGGAATCCCAGGGTCAGCCCGAGGGAATCTGGGAAGGCTCCCTGGGCTGAGAAAGTTGTGAGGGAGGTAGCTGGTTTTTATTTTAAAGATTTTATTTTTTCGTTTTTCTCCCCATATTCTTCAGAATTCTGCTAAAACAAAACAAAAAACATATGCCATTTTCTTTTTCCCTAGAATTCATTTAAAGTATAAGTGTAAGAAAAATATTTAGCTGCATTATATAGTTGTATGTTTCTTCATTCTTGATAATCTGCTTCTTAAAAATGGTGTGCCCAATCAGAAAATGGGGTCAACTGTTGAGGGTGATTGCTTCATGCATGAAGGCGCAGCTTCAATCTGCTCACTGATGGATATGAATGTTTCTTAATTTATTATTGCCTTGATGTACGTCTTGATTTGATGATCATTGGTTTGTATTAGTTATCTTGTTTAAAATTTCAGCTTCCTTGACATTTTGTTCTTTTTCCTTTAACACCTCTAATGTTTAAATGGATATGAATATGTTTACAATGATTTCTTAGAGGGACCAATTTATTAATGAGACAATATTTCACTACGGTAGTCCAACTATGCAAAATATCTCATGTATCCTGCTAGTGTTGTGTCAATTTTATAATTTAAATGTGCTCGGTATTTAAGAAAGCCTGGGATAGGCTTACCTGTAGAAACCCTCAAGCAGTGGACTTACTGTTTTTATTTCCAAATATATTTTCTTGACTATTAAAACTGTGTGTGTGTATGTGTGTGTGTGTGTGTTCGCATGTGTGTGCGCATGCACGCACGGTTTAAAGCTATTCTTCTCCCCCAACACCCTCTTATGCCAGCACCTTGAATTGGATAGAAGGGTGTGGTCTGGTTCTTAGACACAGCTTCCCCTTCTCTCTCCTGGGCCTACCTCCACCAGGGATGAGGACCAGGAGAAACAAACAAGAAAGCAGAGGTTATCCTAGGCAACTGATGTCCTACTGGTGGTGGTGACAGGGAGCATCTTTGATCTACTCTGGTTCATCTCATGCTGGTGCCCTCTTCTGATATGGTGGCTTCTATAAGTGGTTTTGGGTGTTGGTGTTTGGGTTCACCCCTGCTTTCTCCATCACTGAGAATTCCTTCAAAAAGGGGCACCATGTGTCTCTTTGGCTCCAATAGTGGTCCAGGCCCTCAATCATCTCCCTAAGTTGGGCATCCCTTTGTTGGTCCAGATGCCTCCTAGAGATCCCTTCTTCCTTCTTCCTGCCTCTAGTCTAACTTCTGTGCTCTTTTATATTGAGCCATGGAAGCCACTGAAGTCCTTTTCTATGTCCCCTAAAGGCCAAAGAGAACTGCAATGAGGCCCCCTATCTTCTTCATCCAAAGCATACTAAATCATAATGCTTACTCACTCTACTGACAAGGGTTAGAAAGCTTCTTGCCTTAGAAATTTCAGGCAGAAGAGGCACCATTTCTCTGGATATGTATGCTCCTAAACTCCAGGGGACACATGTCAAGCTCCCCCACAAATCCCTTCACCGCACTCCCCTCTGCTCCCACAGCAACACGAGGGTGCACCAACAGGTTTCTAGCTTTATGAGCATGAAGTCAAGGAATGAGACACCCGCCTTCCCTTCTTGTGATTCAGTCATCCCCCAAGTGATTCTCTTGACGTTCCCCACATCCCCACCAGGCTTTGTGGGAAACAGCCCCCCAGCTCCATGGTGAGGAAGTGAAGAAGCCAAGCATCCCCGCACCAGGCCAATGACTCCTGACTCTGCTGATTCCCCCTCTCTGCTCTCCTTGGAAAAGTGGGAGAAGGACAGGAGTCATGGCTGAGGGTTGTAGGGAAGCTCCTGACGCCTCTTTGATAATCCTTGATGGAGTGTCCGGCCCTAAATGTAAGTAGTTGCTTGTACTTATTGCTTCTCTGTCCTCCATTTTGAACCCCCAGTTACTGAGCTAAGAAAGTAGTAAATGTCTTATTTTGTGTGACAAACAGTCATTGGAGGATAGTCCAGGGAAAGGGAACAGCATATGAAAAGGCCAAGAGGCATGAAAGACCACAGTTAGTGGTAAGTAAATCTGTATGCTTGGTTTGCAAGGGCTCTGGGACCTGAGTCAAAAGCTGAGGCTAAAGGCACAAAAAGAGACGCAATTGCGAAGAGAGCTTATGCCCTTCTAAGGAGTAAAAATTATATACTATAAGTGATACAGAATCATTGAAGAGTTTTTTGCAAAGGAATGACAAGACTCAATTTTCGCGTTAGAAAAATAACTCTGCTGGTAGTGTGGCAGGTAGATTATGTCAACGCGCCTAGAAACAAGAGGAAAGGAAAGAAGAGTGTTGCCTTGTTTCAGGTGAGAGGGGAGAAGGGCTTGAACTGGAGCAATGGCAGCTGTGATGTGGGAAGTGAACAGAGGTGAAAGGTATTTAGGATACAGACGGGACAGGACTTTGTGTTTAATTAGCTGTAAGGAAGAGGGAGAAGGAGATGTTTACACTGATCCATTGGTTTCTGATTTGAGGAACCTGGCGGATAGCAATGATATTTGCAAAGACGGAGGGGTCAGCAGAAGAAGATCAGGAGTTCTGCTTTAGACATATTGAGTTTGAGGCCCATAGAGGACATCCACATGGAGCTGCCTACTTAGACATACAGGACTATCTCTCAGATCAGCCTGGTGGAAACATGGATTTGGAAGTTGGAGCCACAAGTGTGAGTGGGGTAAGTATAGAGCAATGAGAGGATTCAGGACAGAGTCCTAGCGACAGCTGACATTGTAGGAGTGAGAAGAGGAAGAGGAAACCACAAAGGAGACAGAATTTACCATTGAGGGAGATGGAAAACGAGGAGAGAATAGTGCCATAGAATTCATTAAGGAGATTCCATCATGAAAACACCACAGGAGAGGTCAAGTAAGATGGCATTTGAAGAGTTGCCACTGTGTGTAACCACCAGAATGTCATTTGAGGCCCTGGGGAGTGAACTGCAGAGGGGTGGAAGCTGGCGTATAAGGCAAGTTAATGGAAAGCGAGGAAGTAGAGAGGGCAGAAGGAGAAGAAGATCCATTGTGAAGGGAAGAAGAGACAACAAAAGCTGGAGGGGCATGCAGCGTCAAGAAAGGATGCGTGTGTGGGTAAGTGGGTGTGCTGGTGGTTCCGCTTTAATTCAGAGAAGGGACAAGAGGGTCACTTTGAGGACTTACTGAGCTCTGCATGCTGAGATGACCATGAATTCTAGAGATGCACACTTCTAAACTAATCATGGGACTCCCTAAGCTTGATTTACCAGCCTCATGAAGTATGTAATACTCCAGTAGAATTTAGTAGCCAGAAACCAAATTTCCAACTTCTAAATTCCAATTCTTTGCCTGAATCTCTCCTTTTACTTCCAACAAAAGAAATATAGACACCAGGAATGCTATGTCAGTGCGGCGGAAGACGTGTGAATTCAATCACTCTTGTGGCATAATAGTCACGTCTAGCATTTTGATAGAAACCACAAGCACATTTGAAAGCAGACCAAACTGTAAATTATTAATCATCTGAGTCAACTAATAACTCTTCCAATATTCTCCCAAACCTAGATGAGCTCCAAACACTGCTGGAGAAAAATATCCAGTATGGAGACTGGTATCCAGATCAAACTCACCAGTTTCCCAGGGACACTGCCTAGCGAGCTTTCCCTCCATCTCCGCTCAAGGCCGAGTTCATACCTCCTCAGTCTGCTCCAGTTCTAACTCCCCTTTTGCCCTTCCATATGACCTTGCTTCATGCCTCATAAAGGGGCGAATAAAGAAATGTCTTCATCTTCCCACAACAATCTGTAAACCCAACTTCTCCTCCTTCCCCTCTTGTCACAACAAACGTGTCTCTCCTTCTGTCCCAGGAGCAGTGTCAAACGGTGCAAAATGCTCCACATGCGCTCTGATCACACCCCCTTGTAACTTCCCAGGGACTTTGCTCCTTGGATTAGCCAACAGTGTGTGTCTGTCTGACATTCTCTCTCTCACACACACACATCATCACCATCAATCTCCCCCTCCACAATAGATGACTTCTCTTATCGTGCCCAGATGCTTTAGTATGTTCCACTTTCAAAACCTTCCCTTCAATCCCCACCCAACACGCCTCCCCACCCCCAGCTTCCTTCCCATCTCTCTCCTTCCCTTGATAGCTAAGTCCCTATGAAGTCTGGCCTACATATAGTACCTCCACTTCAGCCCACCCCAATCAGTCTTCCACCCCACCATGCAGGGTCACTACTGGCCTCCAAGAGCTTGTCAAATCCTAGAGCTACTTTGGAAACTTCTCAAAGCAATTAACTCGACCTCTACCTGTTCTCAAAATACTTTCATCTCTTGGCTTTCAGGAAGCCCTGATCTCCTGTCTTTGTCCTATCCCTCCCTTCAATCCATTCTCCTTGTAGCAGCCATGATGGTCCTAAACGTAAACTGTCTCCCTGCTCAAACCTCTCCAGCCTCAAAACTGTGCCACTGCCTTCCACACCGACAGCCCTCCTGTCACACCTGAACCCATCTATTTCATAGAGGGCGCCAGTATCTCCTACCTCAGAGACTTGGCACATTTTGTTCCCTCTGTCTGGAAAACTCCTCTCCCCCACCCAACTCTTCAACCAGCCAAATCCTACTTTAAAGCTTAAGCGTCCCTTCCTCAAAGAGGGCTTCCATGTCTAAATTTAGTTCCCCCGTAATAATCGCTCACAGCATTCCCTAGATTTTCTTTGTAATATTTATCACAGTTTTAGCTATTTATCTGTGGTGTATGGTTGTTTAATGCGTGTCTTGCTGACCACTCTATTACCTCCAAGAGGACAGGGTCTGTGTGCATCTTCCTCCCAGAGTCCAGCATTGTTTATGGCTCCCAGGAACTGCTCAACAGATATCTGTTGAACAAAATGAATTATTATTTTGAAATAACTTTGTCCAACTTGAAGATAATATTCTCAGTATATTAATTACATTATATTATATCATTTGCAAAAAATAATTTTTAGAAAAAAAAGTTCCTTCCCTTTCTGGTTACAAGATGGTCTGGTGCAGTGGAAAGGATGGAACCCAGCTGAGGACACAGGGAGACAGCCCTGGCTCTGCCCTCTGAGTCACAGTTTTCTCATTTGTAAACCAGAAGTAACAAACAGACCTAACTAGTTTTAGTAGACTTGTTGTGAAGACTGAGTAAGGAAAAAACCAGGAAAAGTGCTCTGTAAACTGTAAAGTGCTCAATAAACATAGTTATTAATATGATGCTGCTGCTAGGTTTAATTCTTTAGAGAAGGCTTATTTCCTTATTCATTTTCCTTACAAAGAAATGGGCCAATTAATTGTTTAAGTATTGCTAAAATACATAGCCACCACCTAGTTCAAGTTCACATCTATTTTTTCAATTCACCTAGAAGTACATATTCTGTTGAAGAGAAATTGTGGAAAGTCTCTACTTAAAAAAAGAAGCTTTTTTTAATGTGTTGATTGGATTAGCTTATTGAGACCAACAAGGGGGAATGTGAATTCACCTACAATTTAACTTATGTTGATAACAAAAGCAAGAAATAAGGCCGTTGAAAGGTGACTGAGCAAAGATCTTAAAAGGATTCCTGTGTTGTGGCTAAACTGAAAGGATCGCTGGCACAAAGCACAGTGTACTCGGGCCTGTGTCTTGAAATCATATACTTCTTGACTTCTGAAAGATGGCGACGTAAATACACATTAGCCTCTCTTGGAGAAGAGCTTATGTCTCCAACTGGTAAAAACCCTAAATAAGTGAATTTTTTAGTTCAGCCACTGACCCCAAGAAAGTTTCTTGAGTAACTTGAGTTAGTCATCCACATCCTTTCTACCCATGATCCCAGCTTCCTTTCCCTTAAATGCCGCTCAGAATATTCTTGCTTCAACCAAAGAGGGGGCATTTGGAAGTCAGACTGCAGATTTCTATTCTCATGTCAACTTTGAAGGGAATCAACTGTTTCTTTTAAAAATTATATTCTCTACACGTTAATACACCTAACCTATTCTTTCCAAAAGGGGCATTTATTTAGATGTGACTTTTCAAAACTAATTACTAATTTAGAAAGATCATGCTTCAACTCCATATATTTAGTCATTTGTGCTAAAAGTGCTTTCATAAAACTGATGAAGTAATTCAATAGACAAGCAAAATGGTTTATTTTTGCTGAATGTTTTTCGGTTTTACAAGACCATGGATATGCAAGCCGTACCAATATCTGCATGTATCACCCTGATGTCTAAAACATGCTCTGTAAATGCCAAATATGTCATAAAACTGTCAAAAGTCTATGGAGGCAGCTGCATACATTTTCAAACAAAAGTCAAAGTTCTATTTATTCTGTGACAGTGAGAGTCGCAAATTTTATAGCATTATGGAAAGTAAAACCCTCACCCCCTTCTGTCTTTTTTTTTTAACTCATGTTATGGGGATTTCTTCCAAGCACTAAGCATTTATTAATCTGTTCTGTTCCTAAGATGAAATGCTATACATACTTTTACGTGTTATTGAAGTATAATACACATTCAGAAAAGTGCATATGTCATAATGTGCAATTTGATGAGTTCACAAGAAACAATACAATCTGCCCTTCAGACCCCCTTCCAGCAACTAGCCATCCCAAAGATGAGCACAATCCTGATTTCTAACAGTCTACGTAGGTTTGGCCTGTTTCTGTACTTCGTATAAATGGAGCCATGCGGACTGCTGGTTTGTCTCTGGCTTGTTTTGCTCAGCACGGTGCTTCATACACCGTATTAATGTGTCTGACATCAAATGCTAAGCTCCACAGCACTGTAATTCTTATCCACTCACTCAAAAAATATTTGTCGAGCCTTTCATGAGCACCGGGAACAAATGAATTTTCCTTTCTTTAGATAACCTTTCAGTGCTCATTTGTTTATCAAGAGTCAGTAAATAAAACTTGCTAACACGTCTTTCAAAGTGAATTGCTTTGCCAAACTGAATTTCAACAACCTAAAAAATAATCTAAAAGTCCTTATACACATAAGGATACAAGCGAGGCTTTATTTTGACTTAAATAGGCACAACTTCCACAGATATTAATATTCTCAATGTTTATTCAATATTCTCAATGTTTTCTTTCATGACATTTGTCATCTAAATAATTTGTTCTGTTTTAGGGGATTTATGAATCTGAATTCCTTGGAGCAGTCAATTCTCTGGACCAAGTTGTTCTCTAAAGCAGGTGGTGTGGTTCAGGACATACTGAACCTGGCTGCAAATCCCAGTTTTGCCACAAATTAGATGTGTAATTTCAGTAAGTTCCTTAATGTCTCTGTGCTACTTTCTGCATCTATAAATAAGATGGTAAACGTACAGGATTTCTCCTGGTTCAAAAATTCTACTAATCTCTGTTAAAAATAAGAACATTTTTCCAAATCACTTTAATTTTCCTTGTTTTCAAGAACATGTGTAAGAGCTTGCTAAAAAACAAGAACACCAGGCCAAAGAAAGCGAAGTTCCATCAGTTTAAACTAAAGAGGAGTAGCTGCTCCCATGTAAAGCTGGTTCCGGACCAATCTAAGATGAGAGCCTCACTCCCTAGAGTGTACAGTAAATGCCTGAAGACCGTGCCTGAGGGATTTACACTCGTTGCTTGTAGAGGTGGCCCCTACCACATCTAAAGGGGATCCTAGAAATAGCATTTCTTTTAGGCTAACACCCTTGCTATTGGAAGGAAAGCTCCAAAATTGTGTTTCCACATTTTACACTTACATTTAAGCACCCAAATGTAGAGCTGAGTCTGGTCTCAGTGGCAGCAATTGCAATGGGCAGCATTTTCTAAGTGGCAAGTCTAAGCCATGAGCCTAAGTAGACAACACAAAAGCTAGATCTATTTTCCCGAAGAAAAAAATCAGTTGAATGTGTTGCCTTTTTCCTTGGTTCTGTGAAACATTTGATTAACACCCTAATATAGCAAATAACAACACAAAAATAACACCTTAACACTTTAGTCCTTAGAATTCTTAAGTCTACCCACAGAGCTTTAAAAATTGTACTTAGTAGATAAAGGACAAGTTTCACCATTTCTTCCGCGTCCCGCCTTCCTATGCATCCTCAGATGGGAGAACTGGGATGTTCTTCAGGTTTACAAAATGAAGCCCAGAGGCTAAAGGATGTTGATAAATATGCTAATATATTATCTACTCAAGTTCATGCCTGTTTTCCAGTTGATGAACTCTAGGCTCGTATAGGTTATACAGATTGATTATGTATAGATAGATAGATAGATAGATAGATAGATAGATAGCTTGAGGAAAAGGCAAAAACAAAACAGAATCAATTGATATGGGCTTTCTGTCCTCTTCAAATGGGGAATTGCAAACGTTCAAATCAAATCCCAATCCTATTTTTGGTTTATTTAAGGGAAAAATATGTCAACAGAGATTTTTTTTTAACCTCTGAAAAGTAAGTCACTACTTACGTAAAAGAAACACCCCAGAAAGGAAAGCTTCATCATCCTTAGCCTGCAGTGGGATTTGGGGAAGGATGCTGACGCGACTCAGGATTTCATTTGCCAAACAACAACTGAGCTCATCTGTATGGAGTTGGTAAATTTGAAAAGGTAAACTACAAGAAATGTTGCGTAATGACACCATAAGAAAAAAAAAAGTCATTTCTGAGTTCACTGTTCTTTAAACTCTTTGAATTCTTGCTTCAGTGGCTCGGTTGAGTCACAGCTGTGATCCATGTTGGCATGAACCAAAAATAACATGGCTAGCTGCAAAGGTTACAGGGTTTGGGCCAGCTTTTTATGGCCACACAGCAGTACCTTTCTGTTGAGTGGAAATGTAACATTTAGCTCGTAAGGGAAATCTTTCTCAAGCAGGTTCTTATTCAAAGTTGTCTTAGGTCTGCCCAGAGTGTTGTTTCTGCTCTGCTGAAAGCTGGAGTGAGCAGACTGCTGAGGTATAAAATTTACAGGACTGAAAGGACACACTTATCTTCAAGGGACTTCCTCTGAACATCCTATGCTGGACGAGACCACTAACGGAGAAAATGAAGCACGTTACTCCAGCAACGTCAAATCAGTTCTACAGCTGACTTTGATTAGAAAACATAAACCCTTTTCAGAATCTTTTCCCCTTCTTCCCTCTCCTCCCCCCAAAATGGCACTACACACTACTTCACTTTTTCCAATCATACAGTGATATTTGGAAAGTTCCATTTGCTTCCATTAAGAAAAATACAGAGAAGGAAAAAATACATAATAGCCATCTATCATTTTGTGTGTGAGGCTTAGTTATGGGATTCTCAAGGAAAAATACCCAACTGTGTTATATGAATAATTTAGGTATGATAGTGATAAGCCCATTTTGCTCTAAAGCAATGACTTGTACATTCAAGTAATACTTTGTTTTGTAATCTCTCAACAAAGTTTTGTTTGGCCCTGATCTTCCTTTCATCCACTTTTGTCATTTATTCAACACATTTATTAAATACCTGTCCCACTCTAGGCATCAAGAGACAGAGGGGAGTGGCATCAGCACTTGTGACGGGGAATCGACAAGATTCATGATTTTGACATGAATCAAAGAATCTTATAATAAGTTTGGGAGAGCAGTTGTGATAAGGCCTCCACAGAAGAACATCATTACTCTTTGATAGAGCATAACGTCAGAGAGTTGAACCTAATCAAAGAGGCGAGGAAAGGCATCTCTAAGTAAGTAAGAGTTGAGCAGAGATCTAAAGGGTGAGACAGAGTCCCCTGGGAGTGAAGAGGAGCACAAAGCAAGCCAGGTGGAGGAGCGCTGCTTCCAGATGCGAAGCACCAGCACGGGAGAGCATGTGGTGCCTCTGCAGAGCCAGACGCAGGTCTGGGGAGCCCAGGGGCAGAGCAGAGCCCCAGAGGGAGTAGAGGGTCTTGGGATGAGGCTGGCAGCTGGGTAGGACAGAGACCACACTGGGACTAGTAGCCACTATGAGGCATTTTAGTCTTTCTCCTGGAACAGCAGGAAGCCATGAAGGTGCAGAGTGAGTAAGCGGTGGGTGACTTAATCAGATTCCAGTTTTATATTTGTCACACAAGCTAATGTTGAGTAAAAAAAACAAACAAACAAAACTCCAGGAGACCCAAAAATGAATTATTGCCTTAATTATTAATTATTGCTAGGAATATCCCTAGCAACACCTATTAGGAATAAACTTGGCACATGCCCGTTTCCTAGCAAGGACAGACAATGATTCTTCTCTTCATGGTCATCGAAAGTTGACCCAAACCCTGGTAACCCTTGCCATTAGTCATGTCAGTTTTGGCCAATCCCAACTCACCTGTTTCCAAAGCACTGTGAGGTGCTGTGGCAAGACAGGCCCAACGCCCTCAGCAGGCCAGTGAACCCGAATAGCCTGAGTGCTTGGGCACCTCCAAATAGAACATCTGTCGGAAAGCGCGAAGGCGAGGGGCAACTCCCGGGAACCCGAGTCGTGCCTGCTTATCAGGATGCTAGAGCATTGGCTGGAGCCATCCTTTCAGAAGGCATTTTGTGTTTGGGTCTGTTTTGTGTGAAAGAGCCTTCAGACTTTCTAAAGCTAGAGAACAGCCCCACTGTGGCTCACCTCTAAGTTCTACCTTCCCAAGTGGGCTTCCTCAGGAGCCTTCACCATCACCCCACTGCAGGTCCCATCGTCCAGTTAAGTCCACACCTTGGTAGTCGGCCTCCCGTGCCTTCCTCTCTCTTCCTTGCCTACCTCCTACCAGCTAAGGCCTACCCACATTCACAACCATGGGATAGCCTGCATGGAGAGAAAAAATTGGAAACAAAGTGCTTACAAGGGAAAAACTACTTTTGAGGATTTTAAAAAATATTTTCAAAAATGAAGAAGATAGGATAATAAGATGTAGGCAAGGCCCCCCTCCCTAACCCCCTCACAAGTCGGTCCCTGCAGAATAGCCCAACGCAGCTGTGAAAAGTATGTAAACACATGAAATGGAGCAGGCCCTCAATCGATGATAAACAGAATGCTCTTAGCGCAATGCCTAGCACTTGCTGTGGGAGCTACCATCATTATTATAACTATTTTTATTAAAAATAGCTGCCCCTGCGTGTTCCCTTTGGGCTTCCCAAAGACAAAGCCCCTGTTTGACCTGGAATTCGGATTGAAGGGGCACATGTCACAAGTCACATAGCACATAGTGGAAGCAGGTTCAAGACCCAGGCAGGGGCTTTGCCTTAAGATAGATTAATATAATCAGGGCACATTACGACTCTCTTGGGCCCCAGGCAATTTTTGCCTTCCTGATCCCTTCCTCCACAATATGTATATGTATGGTCTTGGTATAAAGATGAATATATTAATATTATATATTAAGACAAATTCATTGACCTAAAAGTTGATTTTCTTCTTCTGGCTTTAAATTAAAACATTTCTGTGGCCCCCTGAAAGTCTTGTAGGCCCTCGGCCTGTGTCTAGCGGCTAGGCAGTGCAGTCAGTGTACCCAGTGACTATAACGACTTTGCCTCGCAGAAGCCCAGTTACACACATTGATGCTTCTCGTGCTCAGTGCGCAGGTGGTCCCGGGCACACAGAACACTCCTCCACACTCCTGTCACAGCACTCACCATAGGGAGTGCATACTCTCCCTTCCCCTCCTGGTTAGTGAGCATTTGAGGGCAAAAACATATTTTGTGCAGGTTTTCTTCCTTATCACTTAGGAAAGTGCCTAGCACGTTAACAGAGACTCCATAAATGTTTTTTAAGTGAGTACATGTGAAGAGCTGGAGTTAGGGCTTGGCTGAGAAGATAAACGCAGCTATACTTGCTATGGTAAGGAGATGGTGAGCCTGGATTTGAGGCCCAGCGACGATCCTGTGTGGACGTCACTTGGCAGACTGCTGAAGGACGTGGGCTCCCGAGTTAGACCCCCTGTGTGGGAACTCAGGCCGCAAGAGTTCGTAGCTGTGCAGTGTTGGGCACATTTCCTAGCCTCTCTGAGCCTCAGTTTCTCCACCTCTAAAATGGAGGATCATGGACGTGTGGTAAGAGTCGAAGGTGATAATAGTGTGGGGAACTTAGCGCAGAGCCTGCCCCATGGAGGGACTCAGTACACATTAGACGGCATTGTTATTTAGCCTGAAGCTCTTGATCTGCATAAGAAGAATGAATATATCTGTGTTACAGAGTCACTGTGAAAATAAAGGGAGATTGTAAAGTGCAACGTTCTATATATAAAAAATTGCTGCCCAGCTCTTGTTATTGGTAACAAGCATCCAAACCAATAAACACGGTTGTGGCTTAGCAAAGGCAGTCGCCAGCCTCACCTCTTTCCTCCTAACTCTCGGGTTTCCAGTCTTTTCCCCTCCTTTGCTGTCAGACTCCTTTGGGTTCTAGCATTGCTTCCTTATGGAGATCTACCTAGGAGTTTATTCATGTTCTTAACCCCTCCCCCTTTGGCTAACCCACGTGTTCCCCTATCTATGTGTGACTAGCCTGAAGGCCCTCAAATGCTCTGCTCCTGTGGGTAGTTTGAACTCCCTCGAGATGAAAGCCCCGTGACAACCATGAGATAATGTAAAAGGCACCAAGCGCTCTACTCACTGCCCTTTCCCCACAGTAGACACACCGGGATTTCCTGCCCGTTTATAAGGCTATTGTTCTGGGTGGCAGAGGAAGTCGTAAAACAGTAAAAAAGAAAAAAGCCATCTGAGAGGTTTCTCTCCAAGGTAAGGTCAAAACGACCCCTTACTGCAATGGACAGCTTTAAGCCCCTCAAAAGAGTCATGTCTGACTTTGCTCTCAGATCTCAGACATTGCTACCCAGCCGGTGACTCACCCTCCCAGAGGAAAGGGTGGGGCTGCCAAAAGTAAACAGAGAGCAGGACACCTAAGTCTGAGAACCTTGGGAAGGTGCTATCGCGGAGAGGCAGCTTCCGGCTCCAGAAGACATCATCAGTATGGAGATTCAGGCTTGAAGGAGATCATTGTGGACCAGCTCTCATGAGCATTGCCAATTTTTAGCTTCAAACACTATAAAAGTTTGCCTGTGATTCAGCAAATATTTCCTTTCAATTTTGTGCCTGCAAAATAGAAGTTCCTCAAATTTCTTTTTATTTTTTTCCTTTTTCTCCCCAAAGACCCCCCAGTACATAGTTGTATATTCTTTATTGTGGGTCCTTCTAGTTGTGGCATGTGGGACGCTGCCTCAGCGTGGTTTGATGAGCAGTGCCATGTCTGCGCCCAGGATTCGAACCAACGAAACACGGGGCCGCCTGCAGCGGAGCGCGCGAATTTAACCACTCGGCCACGGGGCCAGCCCCTCGAATTTCTGAAGGTATTTGGAAGCAAGGATTCTCCTTTCTTACCCATGCCATCTGCTTCTCCCTCTCCCAACATCTCTTCCTCCACACTCCAGACCTGAGAATTCTGGAGGGGTAGAATTTCAGCTGGAAAAGAAGTCTCCCTTGTGTAGGCATTTCCCCGCTGACTATACCCCACTACCCTGGCACCTTGAAGGAGAACCATTATCCAGAGTTTCAAATCCCTCTTCCAGTGGGGTCTTCAGGGTGCCCTCAGCCTGGTTCTCTAAGAACCACCAGCCCAGCCAGGTGGCCCATCTTGCCCCACACCGCACAGGTGGATCCCAGCAGCCTTATCCGGACTAGTACCTCTGCCTACCTCAGGGTAGGGCCTGATCTGAGCTTGCCAAGGCAGATTCAGCCAGGAATGAGGAATTGGAAGCAGAGACTTGCTAGTCAGTCTCTGTTTGTGACTGAAGGTGGAAGGGCATGAACGTTCAGGAGCCGAGAGATAGCCATCTTCTGCCATCCGCACTGAGGCACAATGTCTGATGGTCTATAGATAAACAATAGAACCCATGATGAGATAAGCCAGAGAGAGAGGAGAGGAGAGGAGAGGTGAGGAGACAATCGTGGTGTCTGATGGTTCTCTGGTTTTGAACTCTTGCCCCTCCTCCTCGTTCCATGCCCTTTTCTTCCCTGTCTTCAGGTTCCATGAGACATGCGTGTATCTGTGTAATTAATTTCCATCCTTTATTTAAGCTAGCTCAGGCTGATTTCTGATATGTACAACTATAGCAGACATTGAAGTTGCCTTCTTACACGCATCCCCCTTTCTTGGCAACTTCCTCGATCATCACTCTGTTGTCTAAATTTCCTCAGTGTCATACACATGCTTTAGGGGAACGTGATTTCAGAACAATACATGTTACTCAGGCTTAAGTTAATCAACACAACCTGATCCCCTGACTACAGCTGAAGGTTCAGGAAAAGACCCATCAGCCATTGAAGCCAATGAGATGTGAGGAGCAGTTTGATGAGGTCTTCTGGGAACTTCCAGAATGACCCTCTCACTCACTTCTTGGATCCTGATGAAGAAACATGCAGACCATGGAGTTGTTGGCAGCCTTATTATAACCACAAAGAGAGGACACCACAGAAAGATAAATGGAAAGATGAGAAAGAAGCCTTGTCTTGAAAGACATCATTGAGTTGCCAAATCAAACCAGTCCCAAAGTCCACTCTGTTAGACTATACATTTACACGGTCCGATAAATCCCTTTAACTAAACATCTTAACTGAAATTCCTGAGACACTACTCCAGTGTACATGTTTCCACTGCAATAATCCCAACCTACCTCAGTATGTTCTGGGAGAATAAAAAGTAAAACAGGAAAAGAGTGCTTGACTGGAAAATCGGAGGCTTCCAAGATACTAGCCCTCCTCTGCCACTAATTACCAATGGAAACTTAGGCAACTCATGTACTTTCTTTGAGCTCAGTAACTCATTTGCAGAATGAAAAGGATAAGACTTCCAACATTAACATTCTATTATTTTAATTGTAGACCCTTAGCTCCAACTTTTATTGAGTCCTACGTGGGTAGTATATAATCACATACGTGAATTGCGCCATGTTCCCAAACTCAGAAACTAACAAGCACAATGACAACAACAGCAAAAACATTTTATTTGCATTAAAATTCTCACTTTGAGGCAAGAAACCCAGGTTTAAAATTCTAACACAGAGGTGGAGAGAGGAAATAAAGGCATATAATTGAAGTCTTCTGGCTGAGCCCATTTCACCAAGGCCAGTCCTTGGAGCATTTTTGAGTTACAATAACCAAAGAACCCACGGTTTGGTGGCCCTGCTGGTCACACCCAACTGGGAGACATCCTTCACTTGAACTGTGTGGTTGTAGTTGACTCCAACAATGGAAGGAGCAGCTGGTCCATCAGGCTTTGTTAGAAGGATCTGAGGGTGTAATATTTAATTTTGGCTTCAAATGAGTTGAACACATCTTAAAAGTTAGTAGTTGTTAGTGATATTATTTTTCAAGACATTTTTTAATTATCAGAGATTGTTTTATTTTTCCCTTTTGTGGCTTGGTTACTGCTAAGAAAATAAAAACCGGCCCCAACCCAGAAACTCGGAACCGATACTCCAGGTTTTCTCACTGGAAAGAATAACAAAAACAGAAACCAGCATAACTGACTTCCAGCACAAAGGCCACATATAAGATTGTGTGTGCACATAAACACACACACACGCAAATTCATAAAGGATCTTGGACACGATTGTGCAGGAATCAAGCTGGGACCAGACTTGTCATATGGATTTACTTTTACTGGAGGTTTCCAAATATTCGAGTTTAGAACAGACTTCACTATCATATTTTTTTAAGAAGTCTCTTCTCCCCACAGCTTTAACTATAGCTGAGCAAAAGTCAAGCATGATCTCAAAAGAACAAAGCAGGACAAGTTCATAGATCATCATTTGGTGAAGTACCAAGGATGTATCGTATGACAGGATCAGGATATCAGGCCAATTTTCAGTCGGATGCCAACCCATACTAGGGAAATAATACCGGAGAAAAACATAATTCTGGAGCTTGTGAAGAACCAGGATGGTATGCATCTCCCGACTGCTTTTAGATTCGCTTAAAAAAGCAACCATAGTTAGTTTGGTTGGCCAAATACATATTTCAAACAAAAAGTATTTCACAGTTTTCTCGACTCAGAGACTCCAAATCTGAGACCTAGAAGAAATCATAGTGATTACCCAGTCCAGTCTCCTTGCTGTTACTTGGCTCATCTATACTTAGTTATGTAGAAAACTAGTTTGAAATATAACTAAGTCTACTAAGAGTGCAATATTCAATACTGTACGATTTTATTTACATGGAGTTCAAAAACAGGCAAAACTAATCTATGGTGTTAGAAGTCAGAATATCTGTTCCTTCTGGGAGAGAGGAACAGGATAGAGGAGGGGCCCCTGGTGATGTTCTTTTTCTTGATCTGGGAGGTGCTTAGTTAAATGCGTGATAGCTGTGACATTGATAATCAACTGTATGTTTATAATCTGTGTGCTTTTATATGTATGCTATACATCAACCCAGGATAAGTTTATTTCCAAAAAAGGGCATAGATATCCAAATCTAGGTCAAAAAATAAAATGTCTTTTTGTTTTCAATCCATTGTTTAATTTAGAAACACGTTAGCTTTTTGTTCACTTTTTAAATTTACATACAGTGAAATTCGCTGGGTTTTGGGTACGCTTCCATGAGTGCAGCAAATGCATGCAGTCAGACCACCATTATCAAGACGCAGAACAGTTCCCTTGCTCCCAAAGATTTCCTCGAGCTGCCCCTTTGTAGTCACCCCTCCCCCACCTTCAACCCCTGGCAACCTCTGATCTGTTCCTATAATTATGTGTTTTCTGGAATGTCACATGAATGGAATCCTACAGAATGTGGTCTTTTGAGTCTGGCTTCTTTCTCTTAGCACAAGGCAACTGAGATTCATCCATGTTATTGCCCAAACCAGTAATTTGTTCCCTTTGATGCCATTCTGAAGAGTATTCCAGTATTTGGATGTGCCCCGATTTGTTTATCCATTCACCAGTGGAAGAACATTTGGGTTTTTTCCAGTTTGGGGCATTCATGTACAAGTTTTTATGTGAATAAAAGTTTTCAGGAGTCGGCCTGGTGATGTAGTGGTTAAGTTCTCACTTTGCTTCAGCGGCCCAGGGTTTGTAGGTTTAGGTCCCGGGCACAGGCCTGGCACCGCTTGTCAAGCCATGCTGTGGCGGTGTACCACATAAAATAGAGAAAGATTGGCACAGATGTTAGCTCAGCAACAATCTTCCTCAAGCAAAAGGAGGAAGATTGGCAACAGATGCTAGCTCTGGGCCAATCTTCCTCACCAAAAAAAAAGTTTCCAGTTCTCTTGGGCAAATACCTAGAAGTGGGATTGCTGGATTATATGGTAAGTATATTTTTAACTTTATAAAAAACTGCCAACTTTTTTTTCCAAAGTGGCTGTACCATTTGCACTCCCACCAGCAATAAACGAGAATTTCAATTACTTTGCATTTTTGCAAGCACTTAATATTGTCTCTTCTTTTTTTAAAGCTATTCTAATTGGTGAAGAGGTTATTTTCACAGAAAACATTCGTTCAAGCTTCTGCTAGGGGCAACTGGGATATACAACTAGGTACTGGGGCTTTGGGGAGGAAAAAAAGAGGAAGATTGGCAACAGAAGTTAGCTCAGGCCAATCTTCTAAACAACAAAAAAAAAGAAAAACGGTTAAAATGGTAAATTTTTTTAAAAAGCCTTAAAAAAAAGATTCAGCTAAAAGTACACATAGTAGTTTAAAATTAAGGAACAGATAATACACATTAATATAATTCTGAGGGCCAACTGAAAGTATTCTACTTCCTTAAAAATAACAAACTTTCTTTTCAGTCTGAATCTCTTCAATAATTGATATTGTGTATCCTATATTCACTAGCCGCTTGTATTCCTTTTTATGTGAATTGCCCGTTTAGACACTTTGCCCATTTTTCTATTCATATTTTAAAAACTAATTTGAAAGAGCTCTTTGTATTTCACGGAAATTAGACTGTCAATTGTCATTATGCTGGAAATAAGTTTGTGCTTTTATTTTGTTTATGAAGTTTGTTGCCATAAAGAGATTTTCTTAAATTTATAGTCAAATTTGTGATTATTTTTCTTTTTGGTTCCTGAACTTAATATGATAATTAAAAAGCCCTTTTCCACTCAAAAAATCTTAAAAGTTCTCAAAATGTTTTCTCTTATTTTTTCACTTCATCTTCTTTTGTGTGCTCAGAAGCATTTGTTTGTTGATAAATAGTGAGGCCTTTGCTGTCCAATATGGCGGCTACTAGCCCCAGGTGACTATTTAAACTTAAATTTAAGTTAATTAAAATTAAATAAAATTAAAAATCTAGTTCCTCAATCGCACTAGTCACATTTGGAAGCTCAGGGGCCAAATGTGGCTAGTGGTTACCACTGGTATTCAGCACAGATACAAATATTTCCAGCATCGTAGAAAGTTCTATTGGACAGCACTGATTCAGACCCTCCTTGGCTTCCACAAATGATTTGGTGTGTCTTAAAATACACAAATCTGAGATATCTTTAAACCATACACGGGGCCTGTCTGGTGGCGTAGTGGCTACGTACACGCACTCTGCTTCAGCGGCCCAGGGTTCACGGGTTTGGATCCCAGGTGCAGATGTACACACCGCTCATCAAGCCATGCTGTGGCAGTGTCCCACAAACAATATAGAGGAAGATTGGCAACAGCTGTTAGCTCAACAACAATCTTCCTCACCAAAAAAACACAAACAAACATACGAGATACAGTTAAACATAGGAAAGAGAGCTCTGAAATTATAGAAAGAGAAGACAAGAAATGTACTTAGGAACTGGTGACATTATACAATGGAACCCTAAATCTTGTTCTAAGCTTGTTCAGCCAGAGCTAAACAAATAAACAAAACATGCAATGAACCATACAGTTCTGTTAGGCAAAAGGAAGCATACCCTTTTATTTGACAAGACATACTGTTTCCTGGCAATAATATTTGGCGAGAAAACATTATGAGGAACCTAATATCAGTGTAACCCATGGGTGGCTGCACCATTGATGTGGCCTCTGCTCACCCCACACACCTTAAAGTTGGCTCATCATTTTGTAACATTAAAAAAATAGCAAAAATCATTGGCAAGTGGTGTCGATTTTCCTGAAATTTTTGTCATGAGATGAAGGAAAGGATCTCGTCACCTAGCACATGGCAAAACCTCATCCAACTTTGTGATACTTAGCTCTGTCTTTGTCTGTCCAGAGGCCTCTTCTTCAGTCCCCCTCCAGCTGGGTTTTCTTTTCCTCCCCTCCTCCCATCCCCCAACTCCTCACCCACAGCCTCTAAGACTCCTCCCTATTGGTCCAAGCAGTTCAGCTCATACCCTTCATGTAAACCTCACTCAGCAAAGAAAAAGCTCAAATGTCAACCAGCAGTCACTCCTCCAGCCAACTTCACAGGAGGTTTCCCTTTATCTTGCAACCATTTGGAATAATGCCTTTAACTGCAATTTTCAACACAATTTTTTTAAAAAGCTAAGGTTACGACATTAAATTATAATTTAGTCAAAGCAATTTTTTTGAGAATTAAGCTAATCTGGTCCAGGTATTTTGCTTTCTAGAAACTTGGTAGCACTCAAAGCAAAACAGAAAAACAAATAGACTTATATACAACAACGAATGATATGCTTCTCCTCTGGCAGAGGGAAGCATATATGTTCTTATGGAAGGGCAGTCTCTTTCCTAGCTCTACAGCTGGTGACATCTGGGACTTAGAGGAAATGACTCTCTCAATCGCAGAGATCGTTAAGAAACAGATCTGAGATTCCAGCACATGTCTGTCCAAACAATCCGGTTGCACCATCCCGCTCCCCTGTTGACCACAGCATGGGAGACAGTAAGAGAAGCAACGCCTCATCATGGGAGCTTCCAAATCCGGTCCGTTCCTAGAGCCCAGGTAGCCAACACTAGCCACCATGAGTTCTCCCAGGGTGGCCGCCCTCTTTGACGCTACACAGTTCACAGGAGGGAGCATAAAAGATGTGGTCCCTATGCCTCCTAGCCTTGTTTGCAGATGGAAATGAATTAGGAGCCTATTTAGACATTGAAATCGTAGAGAAATCACTGAGAAAGACTCCAAAACTCAGCCTCTTCGGCTTACTGCGCCATTGGAGATGAGGTCACAGGGGTCCGGAGAAGTTCAGTGAGCTGTTTAAGATTACCGTGAATTTAGGGGCAGAGCCAGAACAAGAGCCCAAGAGTGCCTGCAACTCCAGTTATTTAAATCAGGGGCCACAAATCATTGGCCCAGATTGTGCTCTGAATTTTTTAATCACTTGACTTGCTAAAATCTCAAAGTTGGGAAATTTCGTCCCCGTAAGTCTGCATTTCTAACTTAAAAGAAAAATCAGATTTGCTAACACAGAATAATGGCTGCCTTCTTTAGGTGAACTATGAGCCTCTCAGTTCACCACAGCTGCCAAACATTCCCTTCTTGTTCCACCTGCCGGCTTCATCATTCCACAGCCGGCCTGGCCCCCAGTCCCTGTGCTCTGGGAGCTCTGCTCAAGGTAACCGGGACATCTCCCCTCCCCGATGAGGCAGCACACGCCCCACGCTCCAGAACCATATCTGATATATTTTTGTAACTCCAGTAACAGTGTCTGGCACACTGTTGGTACTTAGGCACGTTAATTTTTGCATGAGTGTTGAAAGGATGATGGATTGACGTTTAGCTAAGAGCACAATAAGAAGAGGCACAGTCTTTCTCTAGCTCAGTTCTGCTGTCTATCCTAAGCTGCTAGCTGGCTGGGTGACATTGACATCCATATGGACCACCTAGTGGCCTGCCCGCCTCAATGCTCCCTGATGGCCTCAGCTCCAACAATCTTTGCCTCTACTTCCTGCGCTGCCCATGGTTACAGGCAGAACCTTGGAACTCCTTTGAAGCATGAAGTGGCCCCCATCTCTTCTCTCTGACCAAACCTCCCATCATGTTGGCTCTGTGACCCCCTTGCTCCGACCACACCCGGTCTTCACATATGCAGGGACAGACCTTCAGTTCCCTGTCTCTCTCTCATCACCAGCCTATCATCAGCCCTCCCAACGGCACTTCCTTCCTTGGCCGGCCCGGACTTCGGGCTCGATGTCACAGAATCGCAGTGTTTTTCAGACTCGAAAGGAGTACTGTGGTCTAATAACTTCAGGTCACTTTTCACAAATGTTTTTAGGGCCAAAAAATGTGTAATTGAGCAACTTTAAACAAATGTCCTACTTTGAGGAGGTTTTTGCTCTGCCTTTTATCTTTGTTTTTTGGTTTTTCCCCTTGTGCACCATAATTTTTTCTTTCTTGGGCATAAGGGTTGCATCGTGGTGTGTGTGTGTGTGTGTGTGTGTGTGTTTTAGTTATCCACCAGACAAAGAATATGTTAACCTTACTGAACTCTGGGTATATCATTTCTAGAGCAACTGTTCAGAAGAATATACCTCCCACAAACGGAGCTTTCCTGCCCACTGTAGAAGCATCACGTTCGAACATGCTGAAAACTTAGAAAGACAGCTTCAGAGGCAAAGATATCAACCACAAGGGGATAACATATAATTCTGCTATGTAGTGAATATCATATTTCCAGATAAGTAAAATGCCACAAATGGGAAAGAGTGAGAGCTGAAAAAAATCCAAATTTCATTAAAATAGCAGTTGCAAACAAAGCTGAATTAACTTTGACAGTCATACTGGCATGTGAACATCTGTTCTTACATGTGTGTGTCAACACAGCCGAACATCTAAAACTGAAATACAAATGATCCGTTGTTTAACCTGCAAAAGGGCAAGATCACGTAACTGAAAACACAATAGGAAAAAAGGCGCAAAAAAGAAAGATTCCATAGAAACCTCCTAATAAAAACTCAAACACATCCACAGAGACTTCACCAAAGATAGACAGTGGAACAAAAATCCTGAGGAAGAAAGCAGCGAAATGAGAAAAGGCCATTCGGTGGCTCAATTGCCTGAAACAAAAATAGAAAGAAGGAGGGGTCAGTTGGGCACACGCAGTTGGGAGGGAGGGGTGCCAGAGGACTTCAGCCTTCCACAGTCCCCCTCCGTTCCCTGGCAGAGCTACTCCCCAATAAACATCCAGTGAGACCCAGCACGAGTCCCCCGGCCCCTTTATCCAGGATTGTTGCCCTACGCCCTCCTGCAGGAAATTTCTGGGGCTGCCACTTCAAGGAGGTACACAAAATGCTGGGAGATGCTTAAACAAACAAACAAACAAATAGCCAGGCAGATTAAAAAGCAGTAAAGAAAAGAAGTGGAACGCCTTGTAGCATATCTTCCTGGTATAATAGCAGTGATCATTTCATTATTCTGATTAGGATGAATAGCTAAGAATATATATTTCAACCTCATTCGTTTTGCCATCTAAGCTAGCCAAAAAATAAGAAAGTAATCAAGTCAACAATTAAAGCCAGAGGGACTCCCAGTTCTCCCGTTTCCAGCATCGCCTTTTGATGTGGTAGATCCTTGTGGGAGAAAACAAAGGATCATCTACAGCCACTCCCCTCAGAGCCATTTCGTCCAGACACTACCAAACCGCTGCTGAACAGCCCAAAACATGGCAATGGGAGATCAGCCAGGAGGAAAGCCAGGTTCCCCCAACATGCACTGCGTCAACAGCAGGCTCCGAAAGCTACTTCCTGGGGAAACCCTAACAAGACAAGCAAGCACCTTCAGAAGCACCGAGTCTGAGCACCAGAGACTTGCACAGCCACATTCATTTTCCATAGGCCGTCTCTACAGCACGTTCTAGTAGCCAACCAGGCCAAGAGTAAGGAAGCCATCCTATCACCAGCCATCCCCAAGGTCCCCCTTACTGAGTGGGTACATCCCTCTACCCCGCCTCTGTTTTCTGACTTATCTGTCATGAAAACCTCTCCTGTCCTTCCTCAGAAATGCTTAGAGTCAGTCTCTAAGTGCAGTCTCTGTGTTCTGCATTCAGGGCCCTCTGCAAATTGCCCACACTTACCAAGTCCATCTCACCTTCCCTGTTCCCCTGTCCCTCCCCTGTAAGCCTGCTCAAGAGGGACACTTGCTCTCTCCCGAGCACACTCTGAGTTTCCCTCCTTGGTGAGGCTCTCCTCCATCTCTGGTGATACATGATTTCACTTCCCCAGGAGTCTCCATTCCATTTTCCTTCTTTCAGCACCTAGTTCCCCCCGTTCTAAAATATGAAGGGTCACTGTCCCAATATGAGGGGTACACACTTCCCTCAAGGAGTTCTGGATCTTTCTGGTACTTACTTCATGTCACACCTTCCACTCTTTCTGAGGGTTTGCTCCTTGACAACACTGGCACCGTCATACTCACATTGTCACATACCTCACACAGCTAATGTAGTGTCTCACACGTACAGTCGTCCCTTCGTATCCACAAGGGAGCGGTTCCAGGACCCCCTCCCCCCGTTACCAAAATCCATGGGTGCTCAAGTCCCTTAGATAAAATGGTGCAGTTTTGCGTATAACCTACGCAGATCCTCCTGTATAATTTAAATTTTCTCTAGGTTACTTATAATAACTAATGTAAATGCTATGTAAATAGTTGTAATACCGTATTGTTTAGGGAATAATGACACGAAAGAAAAGTCTGTGTAGGTTCAGTACAGATGCAACCATCACAGGCCTTGCAGTTGGTTGAATCCGTGGATGTGGATGACCAACTGTACTAGGTACTTAATAAATATTTGTTTGAGTATTTATGGTTGAACTGGATTGAATTGTAAAATAAGGTTTATGCGTTTTAAGCTTTGGGTACCCTGGAGCTAGTTTCATAGAATCACAGAATTTTAATGACAGAGAGAATTTAAAGACCACCTAGTTGACCCTACAGATGAGGAAATTGAGGCCTGGGGAGATGATTGACTTGCTCAGGGACACACAATCAGAAACAAAAACTGGAGATTAAGTTCCCCAGGACTTAATCCTGACAACCATATGGAATATTAAGGCAAAATATTGATATGCTAATTTTAGAATATCTCTAAATTAAAAATCAGGAAATTATCTGATTTCTCAGCCGTATATGGAGAGCCTGATGTGTCCCAGACACTGTGCTAAATGCTCAGGGGAGGGAATCACTGCCCGACAAGTATGTACTTTAAAATAGTTATCGTCTTTAGAAAGGCAGGAAGTAGACTGTCACTCCTCCAAGATCCCACGTGGTCAGGCTGCATGGAACCAGAGAGATCCTTACTCGCTAATTCAGTGTTACTGGGTGTTTTTAACTAACCATATTTCCTCCGTACATGCAAATTTCACTTCCATGCCCCCATTTGTTCTCATCTGCGCCTTCTGAAATAAAAGTCATAGTTTTAGATCCATGCTTATATGGCCAGCTGCTTTCATTTTTAACTCTTCTAATATCAGTCCTGGCTACAGCCGCTTACGCTGTGCCCTTGTCTTTAATGTGGATGATAAAGAGGACTCACATTTCTGACATTGTGAGGTTTATGACGGGTCATTTTAATCTAGGAGATACACACCACTTCTCCAGCTTCCAAAAGAAGGGAAAAAAAGAGAGAGTACACGGGAATGGTTCTCATTCCTAACTTGGCCTGTTATTTTTCTTTCCCTTTTTAATCTTTCCTTTCCTTTTTAATCTTTTCAAACTCACTGTCTTCTAACAGGATATGAAAAAGAATGGGATGCTTAAGTTGCATCCTTGATTACACATCTGTATATTACCTCTGTTACATGTAATTCTTCATGGCTTCTCTCTTTTCACTGTAATTCCTTCAACAGACATGAAGCCTTTTTTGACATGTCTCAAGGATGGCGATGTGAACAGCGTGACTTCTTTACAGGACACAGTTCCTTCCACATGCATTCTTCAGGAGGTAACGCCTCCCGTAGTCCAAATCACCTTCAAAAAGCTGACATTTTATTCTTGGTCTGACCCTTCTTATTCAAATATCCAACCATTTTCCAAGCATGGAACATCACACAGAGCGTCAGAACTCCAGCCAAGCCTGGGCGGAGGGGGGTAGGTCAGAGACAGTCTCAGTCATATTTTAAATTTTCATTTCTTCCATTGGCTTGTGTCCTAAATGCTATTTAAGAGTAGTTAGTGCCAATTTCCTTTGTTTCTGGGAACGTATCTAATGTGTACCTAACGTGAATTTAATTCCTTATCAGAGTTGAAATAAGAGTTTTCAGGAAGCATCCACAATCCTCTCCATAGATTCGAGAGTGAACATTCTTGGATTTATCGCTGGATTATGGGTTCTCCTACCTAAGAGGATTTTGGCTGCTTTGCCCTCAGGCCAAGAATGCAGAAGTGGGACACATCGTAAAAGGATTTATAGAAAATAGAAGAAGCCTGAAGATGGCCAAAGATAAGTCAATAAGAAACATTAGCTTCCTTCATCGACTGGGTGGCTGTCTCTCAACATTTTGTAGGTATGTAATTCCAAATGTTTTAGATGCAAATTAGTAAATACTGTCTGTTTTCCTTTGCTCAGAAAATATGTTTCTATTAGTCAGGGTTCTTCAGAAAAACAGAATGAACAGGATATGTGTATACACACACACACGCACGCACGGAGGGAGAAAGAACCAGATTTTAGGGAATTGGCTCATGCAGTTGTGGGGGCTGGCAAGTCTGACATTTGCAGGACAGGTCAGCAGGCTGGAGGCCCAGGCAAGAGTTGATGTTGCAGCTTGAATCCAAAGGTAGTCTGGAGGCAGAGTTCCTTCTTCCTTGGGGTACCTTGTCTTTCTCTCTTAAGGCCTTCAACGATTGGTTAAGGGCCACCCACATTACGGAGAGTAATGTGCTTTATTCAAAGTCTACTGACTTAAATGTTAATCTCACCTAAAAAATACCTTCACAGCAACATCTAGATTGCTGTTTGACCAAATATCTAGGCACAGCGGCCTAGCCAAATCGACACATAAAATTAACCATCACAATGTCGTATGTTCAATCCGAGATTCTCTATAAGAAAATTAAAACGTTGTTATCTTTTGTGCAGTGTCTTATAGTTTTCAAAGTACTTTATTGTTTTGACCTTTAAGATATATGATATGAAGATTTTACAGTTGGAACCACTCAAAAATTGGAAAGAATAGGTCCTTTTTCAAAAGTTTGTTTTGAGTCCTTTGCCTGGAATTTGTAATATAGCAATTGCAACAATTAATGTAATAAATGGTTCGATATCACCTACTTAATCCATCACATGCCTGAAAAGCGTAAGACTGCTGGTTCTCTCTCAGGTACACCTAATCACCATTGGTAACACTGTGTCTATGGGGAAATCCATTCGAAACTGTAAATCCAAACACCAGTGACATCCTGCCTGAGCCAGCCCCCCATAAATTACTTATGACTGTGGGAACACAAGAGGAACAGAAAAGGGGAGAGGAATTGTGCTGTTGGCCACCAGTAACTTATTTTCTCTCTACATTTGCATAATCATAAAAAGCAATCACTCTACATTTTTATCAGCTGATATTCGCCAACCCAAACAATCTCTGATACCCGGGTGTCCATCCCAGGGAAAGAAGGGAAGGTGTTCTAGAAAGAGACACTTCTACTACACCCGTGTCCATGGAAGGTTGTTTATAAGGAAGGGCCAGCCTGTCCAGGTGAAAGCAGAGGAGTGATTTTAAATGTTAGAAAAACGGCCTTCAGCTGTGACATGAAAATTGGAGTTAATTTTTTTGTCTTTGAATATATAAAACCATGGAAACAAGAACAGAAAATCTAAACTGTGTAATGGAACAGGAAGCCTGCAGATCCCAACTCTGTGCTAACACAGCTGCTCTGTTCCTGGGATCAAGCTGTAAATAAAAGCTCCCCAGCAGATAAGGGCAGCAGACACAACGCTGTGCATTTACCAGATCCCACTTTACTTTCCTCCTGAGGGCCCACTTTTCCCAGCCTCGGAGCAGTTACGGATGCCTGACTGGGGAGGACTCCAGGAGAGCTGGCAGGAGTTATCTAAGCCTCTTTCAGGCCAGGCCAATGACCCACGCCCCAGCACCAGCAGGACTGACCACAATCTCTTCCCCTCTCTTGGCAAGCTCATGGACCACACATTTAAGTGTCATAAGATAAAAGGATCCTGGAACCCTGAGACACTGCTTGATAAAGAGCCACCAAGGAAAACCATCTGACTAGCATGACATGAGCCAGAAAAACCCTTTGTGGTGTTAAGCCACCGAAAGCTGCAGTTTATTTGTTAGGCAGTAGGGCCTGTCCTATACCAAAAGCATCCATTACCTAACTGTTGTTATCCGATAATACAAAACATTTCTTAGAGCAAGTAGTGTATTCTAAAGAAGATTTGTCACATGAAACATCATTCAGAGAACAATAAATAGCATAATTGATTATATAAACTGTTCGTGGCAGCTTTGCCGCATATCTAGAAGCCTCCTTCATTCAGCTGTTTCTTGTATTGGCCAAACTTCTAGCATGGCATTCAATTCCCTCCGTGGCCTCATCATTTCTGCCCTTTCTAGCCTCGTCCTCTGCTCCCTGCTTCTCATTTTATTCCTAGAAATATCAAGGCGCCTGTGGTTCCTTGCATATACGTACTCTGCCATTTCACAACTGTGCTTTCTTGTCCACCTGCCTGGACCATTTTTTTCCCAGCCGTCTTTTAGCTGGTCTACCTGTCAAGGTTTGACCAGAGAAGTAGAACTATTGGAGGGATATAGAACAAGGAGTTTATTACAGGGATTTGCCCCTATGCAACTGTGGGAGCTGGTTAAACGATTTACACACAGCTGTTGTTTCTGCATCTGGTGCTGAGCCTGAAGTCAGCAGGGCAGGCACTTGGGAAGGAAAGATGGATTGGAAGTGGGGAGAGCAAGGGTAAACTAGATGGATAAGCTGGGAGCCCAGAGGTGAACAGAGTTTGTGTTGGTTTCTCCCAACCTCTAACTTCAGTGATGCTGTAGGGGAAGCTGGCATCCTTCAGCACAGAGCTAACCACACACCTGGCGCCAGAGCCGGAGAAGCTGAAGGAGGAAGTCCAGTGTGAGCGGAAGGAGCTGCAGGCCTGGTTGCTGCCTCACTCCAACAAGGTGAGTAAACACATCTGCAGCCACGAGAGTGAGCTACAATGACATCGCTGCCGCGTGTTGTCCACCTTCCAGACCTCATACAAATTTCTCTTATGGTCAATCCTCACTCAGAACTCTACTGGGAAGGGAATTCTGGGGAATGTAGTTCCAGTCTAGTTAAGTTGACAAGTACAAGATGACCACATTGGCTAGCTTCTATCCATCTTTTAAGACTCAACTAAGGCAACGCCTTCATCAGAATATTATCTTCAGCTCCCAGAAGATGCTCATTGTCCCTTCTCTGTGTTTTCCTAGCATTCTGTGCACACCACTGTCCTACTATTTAACATATAATATTTAACTTGCTTATTTATGTGTCTGTCTCTTCAGCTGGAATGCAAGGTCCCTGAGGGCAGGGGCCATGTATTGTTCATTTTTCTATCCCGAGCTCAGTGTCTGGCACATGGTAAGTCTTCCATAAACATGAGACAGAACTGTCGACATTCATGCCTCAGTGATTTACTCCTACCACTCCTCAGACTGGGAGGACATTTAGAAACACAGGAGAAGGGCAGGAAAGGTCCCCCTCCTCCTCTCTGTGATCCAGTCTGAACGCAGGTGTACCCCACCTCGAGCTGCCCCAAGAGAGTTACAATGTGGAACAATCCCCCAGCTGAGGGCCTGAGAATGGGTGAGTCTAGAATAGGAACTAAGAGTCATTGAATATTTCCTAGGTGCATTATCCTAAATACCTCACCCGCTTGGACTCCTTTTGACTCTCACAAGAGTTGGATAAAGTGGGTATACTACCCCAAGGAGGATACAGGCTGTTAGGTAATCTGCCCACAGCTGGTCCAGATCACAGCTGGATTTGTCTGACTCCAAAGTGCAGGCTCATTCCACAGCTCTGCCTTCCCTCCCCAGCCCGGTCTAGGGACTGCAGGTGGCTGGAATGGCACTGTGCCTCAGAGGGGCTTTACGCTGGAGGAGAAGGAAGTGGTGCCATCAGCTGGTAAAAAGGCCTGAGATGCTTATAAACAATCCTCCCTTAAACGGCCCCACCCTCCTCCCACAGAGCCTGGCAGCAAGGGGGGGTGCTGGGGCTGGCTGTCCACAACACCGCCTCCCTCCTGTCCCTGTGTCTGTCCGCCACACCCCGGGCATCCCCTCCCGATTAGCTTCTTCCTTCCTCCCACGTCTTTTCCTAGCTGGCTGGCATTCCTGGTGGTTCTGCTGCTGAAGGCTGCCCTGGGTAATCAGGTTTTAAAGAGAGCCCGCCAGTGCCGTGAGGGAGTGGAGCATAGACTGGGATTTCCCCGTAATCTCAAACACCCCTCAGGCTGGCCTGATGTTATTCCCAAACTCTTCTACTGTGGCGATATGGTACTTCACATTGCTTGGCTTTATGAAGGCAGCATGATCCCTTTGGGAAGATCGTGGGGGGCAGCATGGCGAGGTGGCCTTCGGACTCAGCCCAGCCTGAGCGTGAATTCTAGTCATGTCACTGACTACGTGACCTCGGGCAAACTGCTTAACCTTTCAGGCCCACACTTCCCTCATGTCCAAAATGAAGGCAATGCTCACTCTTGCGTGGTTGGGAGTGTAAACGGAATGGAGGCTCGGGAGGCACTTAGCCCAGAGCCTGGCACACAGCGATGGCTGTCCGGGAAATATTGTGGCGGCTGCTAATAGTGCTATCCGATGGGGAGACGTGGTGGGAAGTGGCTGGGCTGGGAGCAAGTTCCTGGTTCTTACAGCGTACAGAGGACTCACAACAAGGCAGCTAAAATGAAACCACTGCCATTTCTCCACACAAAAACCAAATACTGCTTCTCTCCTTGATCAAAGGGGTTCAATCATTCCCTTGAATACCTACTGTGTGCCAACCACCGTGTCACCCACTGGATGTGGGGAGACATCTAAGGATATCAAAGACATTCTTCCTGGCTTCAAGGAACTTTCAGTCTAAGTGTTCCTTAAAAGGAAGGCATTTGGGTCATGTGGATAAGGGGTTAACAGCAGCTCCTTCTGCTTTTATGCAGTGTTACTCAACAGCAGTAAATTCTCCTCTGAACTGCAACTGACCCTGTGCACACAATCATGTTATTCATATTCTTATAAACAGAGGGCACAGTATGTATAATTTCCTAGATTTCTGGGAGGGGATGTATCATAACTAAACTCCAACTTTTCCTTTGGAGAAACAGTCCCATTTGTTTCTGGTTAGCTTCAAAGCAAAAACTAATTTTTTCCTTTTATGTGTCAGTAACTTGAGTGAAATTTGTCACTTGTTTTTATGAAAAATTCTTTGCCATTGCCTTCATTGCTTGAAAAAAAGAAAAACACCCACAACAACTCACACTTCCTACGTGGTACAAAGCACTGGAAATGCAATGACAGAATGGTGGTGTCATTTCTAATCATGGAAACTAACGAGACTCCCGCAGAATGGCCTGAATCGTCTGTCTGACAAGCATCTATTTTCGAGTCCCTACTATGGGAGCAAGACCACTGGTGACATCTTGTTCCAATTTAAGCAAGGTTGAGCTGTGGGCCAGCTCCTTCAAATCATAACCAGCACAGAAATTACCTCCTAGCAAAAAACCACACGGGTTAGACTCTGTAAGAATGAGTCCCGGAAAAATTGGAACTCTCGGATCCAAGCATATTTCTGAAGCAAACCCGTCAAGAACAGCATTTTCATTTTCTTTAGTTGGGGGTTTCTTGTTTGTCCTGGGATGAAGTAGAAGGGCGGTTGGGGATGATGAAGAGCAGCTTTGTTTTGCCTTGAAAAGAACTAACGACTCTTTCACCACTTCACTTGGAGCCAGAGCTATTTAGAAAATGCTCGACCTATTTTTACCTTTCTATATACATATTTAATAGAGATACCATGTCATTAGCAAATTACCAAAAAACTCGAGCTGACACACTCTCTCAGAAATGACTCAGAGTAGACAGGATGTCTCTCTAGGAGCACAGCTCTCCCATGGGACGACTTCCTCTAGGCTGCTTTCTCTACCCCTGGGCTGCCTCAGTTCACCCAAAGGACCATGAAGATTGTGACACTTTAGGGAGATTCCCTGTCTACGTTCCGAACCCCAAACATTATTATATACACCGTGGCTTTGAACTATCAGTTCGCTTAACCTCTTTAAGTTCAAGAGCCCCATGAGCAAGGAAAGAAATAGGAGTGGCCCTGAGATGATTCAGATATGTGGGGTACACCCAGGATAAAGGAGGAGCAGTCAGTTCCCATTTAGGATCTGGGAGCGTAAAGTGTGTGTCACTCCGGGGGAGGATGCCAGGGGCTAAGGAAGGAGGGTGAGATCGGAGGGCGGGGGTCAGTGGTGGCCACCTTGACTGCTCTTGCAATGCAAATGGGAAGCATTGGTAGCAGAGAACCACCCAGCAATACAGCCCACCTGAGATGGTCACTAGTGTTATGGCCTGAAGGGTGTCCTCCCTCCCCCAAAATATACATGTTTTTAAGTCCTAACCCTCATACTTCAGAATGAGACTGTATTTGGAGATAGGGCCTTTAAAGAGGTAATTAAGTTAAGAAGAGATCATTCGGGCAGGCTCTATTCTAATCTGACAGGTGCCCTTATAAAAAGAGATCAGGACACAGACATGCACAGACAGGAGACCATGTGGAGATGCCGACAGAAGATGCCATCTACCAGCCGAGGAAAAGGCCTGGATCACATCCTTCCCTCGCAGCCTCGGAAAGAAGCAACCCCGCCAACACCCTGACCTTGGGCTTCCAGCCTCCAGAGCTCTGAGACAGTAAATTTCTGTCACTCAAGCCAGCCCGTCTGGTATTTTGTTCCAGAAAGAATGGCAGCCCTAGCAAACTAATAAAATTATCTACTAGGATTTGCAAAGTCAAATTTTTCTGGAATTGCTGCCAAACTTCCTATATTTTCAAAATTTCCTCAAATTAAGCAAATTGAGAAAAGTCTTTCTTTGGGATTCAAAGTTAGGAAACGTGATAGCATCTGAGAAGCTTTGATGACTGTGGTCCCTGTCTATTTCTCTTTTCCTCGCTCGTTTCATTGTCACAGCTGAGCCTGTACTTCCTCTAAACTAATCCTCGGTCACCAGGCTTCATCCTCCCTCCACACCACTGAGCGTGCCCCCGAGTCACCCACAGCATCTCTAACTGCTTTCCCCATGATCATCTTTGTCTCTATAGTGTTTGACATCGTCTTCGTCCCTAACTTTTTCTTAACAGAAGGAACACTTGCTTTCTGTGAAACTTTCACACACTACAAAAGCATATGGAGTTAAAAGTAAAGACCCTCGCCGGCCACCCAACCTCTGCCTCCTTAGAACAGCAGTGCTCGACCAGGGCAGTTCTGCCCCCAGGGAACATTTGGCGAAGGCTGGAGACATTGTTGGTGGTCACAACTTGGGGGTGGGAAGGAGGCAGGACATGCTTGGGCATCCCTGGGCAGAGGCCAGGGATGCTGCTAAACACCGAATAATGCGCAGACCGGCCCCCACGGCAAAGGATTGTCTGGCCCAAATGTCAATGGTGCCAAGGGTGAGAAACCTGCCTCGGGGTAGCATAATGTGGGCCCTTCTCTCCTCTTCATGTTGCTGCTCTGGGTTTCTTCCTGTTTCCTGCTGCTGGCACCTTCATTCATTCAAAAGATATTTGTTGAGCACCGACTATGTGCCAGGCACTGGGCTGGGTATTGGGAATAAAGTAATCAGATATGGCAAAAAACATAGACATGGTCCCTGTCCTCAGAGGCTTAGAGCCCAAGGGAGCAGACAGACAAGTGCGCACGCAAGTAAACGTGTAAAAGCATACGATGTAAAAATACAAAGGTGGAGAGCAGGAGTTCATCAGGAAATAACTAAAAAGACCTAACCTAGGTTGGGGCAGTCAGGGTGGGCCCTCTGGAGAGGCTACATCTGAGCAGAGACTTGAAGGATGAGTAGATGTGAGACAGGAAAAGAGGGTGAACATTCCAAACAGGGGAAACAGCACGTGTAAAGGTGCTGGGGCAGGAGCTTGAAGAAAAAGGCCATTGTGGGTGGAGCTAGTAAGCAATGGGCAAGAATACCATGAAGTGACATCAGATAGTGCAGGGACAGGCTCGAGATCATATGTTTTCACCTCTGTGTGAGGGACACCTGTGTAACCATCATGTGGGAGAGGAGGACTCACAAAACTATTTTTTGGTCTCCTGCTAACTATTCTATGGGTTTAGGTCTTCCCCACTCCCTTGGATGAAATCTGGGACAGGCCCCAGGAGTTTTCTGGTCACTCCCTAGTAACCAAATGTCCTCTGATCACTTCAAGTCACAGAATAGCCTCACGTTGGTAGGTGGGATGTCCAGTGCCGTATAAAACTGTGAACTTTGTTGGGGCGAGAACTTGCCCTTCCCCGCCTCAGCCTGCCGGCCGCCTGGCCGCACTGGAAGGGGAGAACCTGACGAGCTCCCTCGGTTTACCCTCCCACCCTGGCCACTGCGCGTCCTTGCCCTCTCCTGCTCGTTTTGGCTCCTAGGGGGAAAAAGCAGGCCGAGAGAATGTGCGGGCAGGCGTGGTGTCACTGGTCTCGTCCTATTGTGAGCTGGCAGACAACCAACATGGGCTTCACAGATGTTAAAGCTCTTTCTTTCCTTCAAAGAACACTATTGTTAGTTCTTCAGAGACCACCTCATCTCTTCCTGTTTCTGGAATGTTCCCACCTCTGCCCTTTGAGATAAATGCATGTTCTCCTCCAGCTGGTTTCGCATGCCTCCTTCCTCAGCCCTTAGGCATCTGGAAGGGTACCCCCAGCTTCCTTCTGCCAGGCCTCCTCAGGTCCCCAGCTCGCCCTCTTGGCCAGAGAATCAGCTCTTTAGGGCTGTCGTAATGAAGTACCATAGACTAGGGGGTTTAAACAACAGAAATGTCTTGTCTCACAGTTCTGGAGGCAGGAAGTCCCAGATCAAGACATCAGCAGAGGTAGTTTCTTCTGAAGCTTCTTTCCTTGTGTTATGAACTGAATTGTGTTCCCCCAAAATTCATAGGTTGAAGCCATAACTCCCAAAATTCGGGTGACCACAATTGAACGTGAGGCCTTTGGGGAGGGAATTAAGGTTAAATGAAGTTCGGTGGGTGGGGCCCTAATCTGATAGGATTAGTGTCCTCTTGAGAAGAGGAAGAGGCACAGAGAGCCCTGGCACACTCTCTACTGCCCCCCCCCCCCCCCCCCCCCCCCCCCGCCTCCAACCCCCAGACAACAGAGGAAAGGTCACGTGAGGACACAGCAAGAAGGCAGATGTCTGCAAGCCAAGAAGAGAGCTCTCACCAGAAACCACCACAGCCAGCACCTTAATTGTGGACTTCTAGCTTCCAGAACTGTAGAAAATAGATGTCTGTTTAAGCCACGCGGTCTGTGGCGTTTGTTATGGCAGCCTGAGCAGACGAATGCACTTTGGCTTGTAGGTGCCCATCTTCTCTGTGTGTTTCACACGGTCTTTTCTCTGTGCACACATGTGTCTGTGTGCTAGTCTCCTCTTATAAGGACTCCAGTTAGATTAGGTTACAACCCACCCTAATGACCTCATTTTAACTTAATTAAAAAGACCCCATCTCCATTCTGAGGTACTGGGGTTAGGACTTCAGCATATGAATTTTGGGAGGACACAATTCAGCCCATGACAGGCCATATCTAAGGTAACCCCATAGGAACTCCCTGGGACTCTACCATTGAGAATGCAGGCCTCTCTCGGCCATGGTCTCACACCCTTTAGAGTGTTTAGGCATGAATCACCCATCAGCCCACCGTACCCCTTAAGCTTCAGGAATTAAATATCCAGCTCCTTGAGGGGCTCCCTTAATGTCCCCTCTCCTTGGCTGGAAGTGAAGAGAGGGGGAAAGGCACCCCATCACTTCCTCGCAAGGTGAGAGTGAGAATCACAGAACATGAACCACGCTCCCCAAAAACGTTTTGTCATCGCAACCCTCCTGGATACTTGCTTCAACCTTTTTATACTCTTGGATATAGAAGTGGCCAAAGGTTGCAAAACTGACTTTTTGACACCTCTCTTGCGTAAGTGGTCTTACTTTGGCTGTGGGAGTAGTTGGCATCTGTTGTCTCGGTGCCTTGGCTGAATACGAAACAGACATAACTCTGCTTTAACACCCCCTATTCCTGTAGTGTGGTTAGGATGTCTTCAGCTGCAAGGGATAGAAAACTCTAACTCATGTTGATATGTATAATAAGGGACTGAATTGTTCACCTAAGAAGTGCCCCAGGAGGGCAGCTCTAGGCCCATCAGGATGCCAGCTCAATTCTCTGTGATTCTCTTGGCTCTGCCCTCCTCCATGTGTTGGCTTCCTCCTCAGACCAGTAGCAAGAAGACTATAGCAAGCACAGACATCACCTAGACAGGACCAGATCTATGAATCTTTTTACAGAAGTTCTCCTGAGGACATCTTGTCAAGTCCCAAGGACCAGAATTGGGATATACACCAGTCACTGACCACATGGGAGTGTGGTCACCATGATTATCTTGGTTTTATTAGGATTCCTACCTCCTGAGTGTGTCCAGAGTGGAGAAGCGACTAGCTCTCCCCCAAACCCCAGCACCCGGCTCAAACCCAGCAAGAGTCTATGTCAGCTCACAACGGGACCAGCCAAGCAAGACAGTTCCTGCCCCTACGTCCTCTCCCTCCGCACTCCGAACCCTGAGGGAGCCAAGTGAGAGGGAGGGGAGGAGGAGCTGCCGGTATTATTTTTAAGGTATACAGACTTCTGTGGATTTAGGGGAGAGTCTGGTAACCAAAGAAATCGAAGCTGAGATGGGAATTTGGATCTGGACCACCTGCTGCCCAGCTGCCTGTGGGGACCTCATCGGACAGTAGGCGGAGCACAGGTTGCTCCAGGTACAAGGCAGCGGCTGAACTATTGGAACTTCCACCAGAGGCGAACTTGGGTGCCGTGCTGGTGAGAGACTCAGCGGGTGCAATACATCAGGCGTGTACTCAAGCCAGTGCGTGTACATTTTAAAGAGGTGATTTTTCTGGGAAAATATAAATTGCAAAACCAATCCCAGAAAAGAGGGGGAAAAGTGACAGTACCATAGAAGGAATTAAGACATTTGTCAAAGAGCTAACCACCCCCCACACACACCCATGCACACACGTGCACACATACACGGGGAAAGCTCAATGACTTCATGGAGGCCTAAGTCTGTAAGTACTAAATCACCCCCAATCTATTCAAACCTTTCTGGAGCACGGACAAATAAGAAAACATCCCAATTCTTTTTTATGAAGCTTTCACGCCTTCATACAAAAACCTGCCAAAGATAGGGTGGGCCCAGTAGTGCAGTGGTTAAGTTCACCCACTCCACTTCAGTGGCCTGAGGTTCACAGGTTTGGATCCCGGGCATGGATCTACACCACTCACCAAGCCATGCTGTGGTGGCATCCCACATACAAAATAGAGGAATGATTGGCACAGATGTTAGCTCAGGGACAATCTTCCTCAAGAAAAAGGAGGAAATTGACAATAGATTTTAACTCAGGGTGAATCTTCCTCACCAAAAAAAAATGCCTGTCAAAGATAATAACAGAAGAAAACTCCAGATAATCACCCTCAGGAATATCAAAGAAAAGATCAACATTGGGAAATCTATTAATATAACTCACACATGACATAATAATATATCACTATAGGGGCTGGTCCAGTGGCATAGCAGTTAAGTGTGCACATTTGGCTTCTCGGCGGCCCAGGGTTTGCCGGTTCGGATTCCGGGTGCGGACATGGCATCACTTGGCAAGCCATGCTGTGGTAGGCGTCCCACATATAAAGTAGAGGAAGATGGGTATGGATGTTAGCTCAGGGCCAGGCTTCCTCAGCAAAAAGAGGAGGATTGGCAGCAGTTAGCTCAGGGCTAATCTTCCTCAAAAAAAAAAAAAAAAATATATATATATATATATGTATAGTACTATAAAACATAAGCAAATCAACTGAAAAGTGTTACATAACAAGAAAATGCAGTATAATGTGTCTAGATACATAGAAACAGCATCCAGTTAGAAAAAGATGAAAAAATTAGATTTATAATAATAATAATAATAACATGAAATAAATAAGAAACCATTGCCTAATCCAAGTTCGCAAAGATATACTTTTTTATTTTCCTCTAAGGGATTTATAGTTTTAGATCAGAATCAGAAATGTAAAAGATCTTTATTAAAAAATTTTTGTAAACTAGGATTTTAATAGATGACCAAATATATGCTTTTTTAATTAAATATCAGCCTCAATTATATTAAATATCAGTGCTTCCCAAATTACTCTATAAATTTACTATGATCTTGACCAAAAAAAAGTCAGATTTTTTTAAAAAACAGAAAAATATTGAATTCTGCATGATCCTTAATTGGTTGTGATGTGTTCTCTTTAATGTGCTGCTCAGTTCCTTTTGTTAATATTTTAGAATTTTTGCATTAATGTTGTTTGAGAAATGTGGAGGAAATAGTAACTATAAGGACAATGGAATTGTATGGCTATTGCCAAGCTCAGTTGAACTCTTGAGGGAAAAACATGAAAAGCTGAGAATGATTAAAACTGGCAGTTAGGAGCTGGCCCAGAGGTGTAGTGGTTAAGTTCGTGCACTCCACTTTGGCGGCCCGGGGTTCACAGGTTCAGATCCCAGGTGCAGACATAACACCTTTCACCAAGCCATGCTGTGGCAGCATCCCACATAAAGTGGAGGAAAATTGGCAAAGATATTAGCTCAGTGACAATCTTCCTCAAGCAAAAAGAACAGGATTGGCAACAGATGTTAGCTCAGGGCCAATCTTCCTCACAAAAAAAACCCCCCAAAAACAAAGAAACCCTGGTGGTTAAAAGTTAAGTGTGACCAAGATGAATTAAATAAGGAAAGAATAGCCTTTTCAACAATTAGTGCTGCGACAACTGGAAATCTACATGCAAAAGAATGAAGTCGAACTCCTACCCCACATCATACCCAAAAATTAACTCAAAATGAATCACAGACCTAAAACTGTAAACCTCTTAGAAGAAAACAAAAATATATCTTTGTGAACTTGACTTAGGCAGTAGTTTCTTAGGTATGACACCGAAAGTGCAAGTGACAACAGAAAAAGTAAACTGACTACATTAAAATTAAAAACTTTTATGATACAAATGATACCATCAAGAAAATGAAAAGACAACCCACAAAACAGGAAAAAATATTTCCAAATCATATCTCCTTAAGGGACTTATAGCTAGTCTAGAATACATAAAGAACTTTACAACTCAATAATAAAAAGACAACCCAAATTTAAAAATAGGAAAGGATTTAATAGACATTTCTCCAACACAGATATACAAATGGCCAAAAAGCACATGAAAATGCCTTGACGTCCTTAGTTAGTAGGGAAATACAATCAAAACCACAGTGAGATACCACTTCCCACTCATGAAGATGGCCATAATTAAAAAGACAGATAACAACAAGTGTTGACAAGGATATGGCGAGATGGGAGCCCTCGACACACTGGTAGGAGTGTAAAAATAGGGCAGCTGCTTTGGAAGACAGTTTGGTAGTTCTTTAAAGTTCTAAACATAAAGTCATTATAAGACCCAGCAATTCTACTCCTTGGTATATATCTAAGAGAAACGAAAACATATGTCCTCACAAAAATTTGTACATAAATGTTCATAGTGGCATTATTCATTTATGGCCAAAAAGTGGAAACAAATGTCCATCAAGTAATGAAGGAATAAACAAAATGTGGTATATCTATAAATGGAATGTTATTTGGCAACAAAAAGAAATGAAATATTGATACATGCTACAACATGGATGAACCTTGAAAGCATTGTGCTAAATTAAAGAAGCCAGTCACAAAAGACCACATGACCATATGATTGCATTTATATAAAATGTCCAGAATAGGTAAATCTACAGGGTGGGAAGCAGATTAGTGGTTGCCAGGGGCTAGGGGAAAGGGCAAACGGGGAGTGACTGCTAACGGGTATGGGATTTCTTTGAGGGGGAATGAAAATATCCTAAAATTAGATTGTAGTATTGGTTGCACACCCCTGTGAATATACTAAAAAACACTTAAATTGCACACTTCAAATAGGTAGATTGTATGGTTTGAGGATTATATCACAACAAAGCTGTTAAAAATAGCTAAGTGTGAAAGCCAGAGGGCCTCCTTGGTCGTTTACAGAGTGACGCTCATCTCCCGCAGTGGGAGGGCAGAGCAGGCTGAGCACAGGCTCAAGAGTTTCCATCCTAAGAGCAGGATTTAAGTCCTAAGAGTAGCTCAGCTCAAAAGAAATTTAAGCCAACGAAGGTAGGTGGTCTCTACCAAGGTCCTGAGCCCTTTTTGAGAAACAACAGGACCCTGACACACGTGATGAGGACATCTGGGGTGCTGCATCCCCAAATCTTGAATTCCTGGATTTCCCTAAACCCTCTGAGCTCACAGAAGGGGCCCACCCTTCCCCTATCAAGGGCTAGCACTCCTCCCTTGCTTGAAAGCGATGCAAAGTCCTCTTCCTACAAGATAACACACCTCCCCCTTCACACTCAGAATCTGCCTACCTCCCCTTCTTGCCTCCAGGTCAATAACCAGCGTTAAGTCACTTTGTCCCATGGCTGGAGATGTGCTGGTCCTGCTAAGTGAGGAAAGGTGGGAGCTGCTGCCACTCCTGGCCTTCCTGTCCCGTCAGAGGCGGGGAGACACACAGCATTGGTCCTGAGGGTGCTGAATCAAGGGAGCCAGGGCAGAGGCTTGGGTGAGCGAAAGTTTATTGCTTTGGGAGCACCCTCCTGGGATATAGGATTTAACACCCTGCAAGGAGATGGTGTAAGCACATCCTGAAAGCATGGAAACATCAACATCCCCCAGTGAGCATAGTAGGAATGCCGAAACTGCCATGGCAGGTTACCACTCCCATGATGGGAATGAAAGCTCAGAGAGGTAGGCCTGCTGGAGTGGACAACGTTACAGGGGAAGAGCAGAGGACACCCCGCTTCCCAAGGCACTAAGGAAGGCGCTGTTAAGAGAGGCTCCAGCTGCAGTCAGGAGTTCCGTGGTGGCTCTGCAGGACACGCTGCCACAGAAGTGGGCTCACTGACAGGAAAGGGGATGGTAAATTCCCCCAAACAGTAGAAGCCATGTGGCCACATCGCCGTCAGAAGCCAGGTGGAGGCAATTATCACAGTGAGTGTCCAAGTCAGAGCAGGCAGCCAGGGGGTCTGATTCACAGATCAGACAGATGAGCTAGAGGCTGAGAGCAGTTGCCCAATGAGCAGTCACCATCACTTTCTCTGTTTCTAGACTTAAGGCAATTTTTAGACCCAGAACCCACTGATTAAAGGAGAGCCTGGGACCCAGGAAGAAGAACCACCAGAAGTGTACATGGTAATGAGTAATGAGTCTCCCAGCTCTTCCCTAGAAGGACCTGCAGCCAGTAACTCAAGTAGCTGGACATTACAGAAAGGGAAATGCTCAAACATTTCAAGACTCTTGGTTATAGAGCCCAAGTTGACATTGATACCCGATGACGTGAAGTGACACCATGTCCCATCCCTTGTTAAAGCAGGACACATGTGGGAGCCAGGAGTCCTGGCCCTGGCTCAGCTCACTGTGAGTCCACTTGTTCCCTGGACTCACCCAGTGGTCATTTCCCCAGTCTCTGAATCTATAATTGCAATGGATGTACTTGGTAGTCGCTTCCATCAGTTCCTTGGCCTCTGGAGTAAGAGCTCTCCTGGTAGGGAAGACAAAGCAGAAGCCTCTGAAATGCCCTCCCAGACAATAATATTACTGCCCACGTTACATTTATGGCCTTGGTGCAAGGCTATGTTGATTCTCCCATGCTCTGTCACGATATAGTCTGAGGAGACCAGGGCCAGCTGGACATCCTGCAGAACACCACACTGGCCCACTGTACCAATGGCGTCATATTAACCAAACCAGATAAGCAAGAAGTGGTTAGTACATTGCAGGCCCTGGTAAGACACATACGCTCCAGAGGGTGGCATAAACCCCACAAAGATTAAGGGCCTATCTTAATTACTAAAACCTGTTAAATATACCATGCTCTGGGGCATGCCAGGACACCTTCTCCAAAATAAAGGAGGAATTATTGCACCTTGCACCTCTCACCATGAAGAAAGAATTGGGATGCCTGGTAGGCCTTTTCAGGTTCTAGAGGCAGCATGTTCTGCACCTGGGAATACTGCTCTGGCCCACATTCTGGTGATCTGAAAAGCCATCTGCTGTGAGGGGCTTCCAGAGCTGGAAATGGTGCTGCAGTGGGTCCAGGCTGCAGAGCAAGAGGCCCTGCCCCTTGGCCACACAACCCAGCAGACCCTAGGGTATCAGAGGTATTGGAGGTGGGAAAAGGTGCCATGTCGAGTTTATGGCAAGAATTACAACACAGACCCTAGGATTCCAGAGCAGAGATGAGTCTGCAAACTTTTTCTATAAAGAGTTAGATAGTAAATACTTTAGGCTTAATGGGCCATACGGTCTCTGTTGCAACTACTCAACTCTGCCGTGACAACACAAAAGCAGTCACAGATAATATAGAAATGAATAAGCATGGCTATGTTTCAATAAACCTTTATTTATGAACACCGAAATTTGAATTTTATGCAATTTTCACATCACGAACTATTAATCTTATTTTGTTGTTTTTTTATCCATTTAAAAAATCTAAAAAAAAAAAAAAAATGTAAAAACCATTCTTAGCTCAAAAACAGGCAGTGAGCCAGATTCCACTGACAGGCCATAGTTTGCCAATCCTGTTCTAGAACAAGGCCCTGGCATGGCAACAGACTATAATATACAATTTCAAAAAGAAAAAAATAGCTTCTGGTATTCTGCAAAGCCTTAATAAAGACAGAGTGCTTGATCACATAGATACAACTGCTCGTCATAAGGTGGGTTCTGTCGCACATACCAAGTTATAAGGTCAGGCAGATCCAGCAACAATCCATCATAAAATGGAAGTGGAGTACCCAAGATCGAGAACGAATAGGAAGGCACAAGCAAGCTGCATGAGCAGGTAGCCAAGACCCCCATGTTACCCACCACTACTGCACCAGCCCCTCTCCCTCCACTCATATCCATGGTTATAGAGGGGCCTCCTGATGACCGACTGACAGAGGAGTAAGGAAAGCCTGAGCTTGGTCATGAATGGGTTAGCTCAGTTTGTGGGCTCAACCAAAAGTGGATGGCAGCTCCAGCCCCACTCAGCGGCCTGGAAAGAGAGTAATGGGGAGAAAGCTCCCAATGGCAGAGCTTCCAGTGGTGCACCTGGCCATCCACTTTGTGTGGAAAGAGAAGCGACCTGAGGTTGGAGTACACATGCACTCCTGAGTAGTAGCAAATGGTTTGCCAACTGGTTGGACAAAGGAAGATTGGAAGATCAGAGACAAGGCGATCTGGAGAAGAGGCACGTGGATGGATATATAGGACTGAGCAGAAGTGTGAAAACTTTCGTATCACATGTTAGTGTCCACCAGAGAGCATCTACCATGGAAGAGGCACTAAATGACCATGTAGAAAATAGTCTAGCTGATTGTCATCAGCCAGAGTCTATCATCAGCCACCCAGTGCTGGTAAAAATGGTCACATGAACAACGTACCCAAAGTGGCAGGGATGGAGGCTAAGCGTGTGCCCACTAGCATGGGCTTCTGCATACCAAGGATGATCTAGCTACTGCTGCTGCTGAATCTCAAACCTGCCAGCAGCAGGAACCAATGCTGAGCCCCTGGTGTGGCGCTGTCCTTTGAGAAAGCCAATCAGCCACTTGGTGGTGAGTTGAGTACACCGCATCCCTTCTACCCAAGAAGGGACAGTGATTCATTTTACCAGGAATAGACACATACTGTGAATATGGGATTGTCTTTTCTGCTCATAAGCCCTCAGCCAACACCACTTTTTAAGAGCTTGCAGGTGGATGGATCCACCAGCACCGAAGTCCACAAAACATCATATCAGAAAAGGAGATCATTGGGGCCGGCCTGGTGGCATAGTGGTTAAGTTCATGTGCTCCCTTTCAGTAGCCCAGGGTTCGCAGGTTTGGATCCTGAGTGCGGACCTAGCACCACTTGTCAAGCCACACTGTAGAGGCATTCCACATAAAATGGAGGAGGATTGGCACAGATGCTAGCTCAGCGACAATCTTCCTCAAGCAAAAAGAGGAAGATTGGCAACAGATGTTAGCTTGGGGCCAATATTCCTCACAAAAAAAATTAATAAAATAAAACAAAAAATAATTAAAAAAAAAAAAAGAAAGAAAGAAAAGGAGATCCGCTATATAGCAAAGGAGATGTGAGAGTGAATGCATGGCCATGGGATGCACTGGCTCTATCACAAACTGCCCGCCTCAGAAGCTGCTGCCCTGAGAGAGTGACGGAAGGCAAAACTGAAGTGCCAGCACGGACGTAATATCTTGTGAGGATGGGGGGCGTTCTCCGGGATGCAGAGTGCATTTTAGATAAACGACCTTCATATGGCTCTGTGTTCTCATTTGGAAGGCTACACGGTCCAGGAGGAATGTCTCCAGGAAAGAAAAAGGATGCAACCAAACCCCCGATAAGCTTAGTTGTGTTTAGAACAGACTGGACTTTCACGGCTCCAGCAGTGGGTTTGGAGCCATCAGCTCCTAGGAAACCAGGCTAATGAACAGATGACCAGATGAGACAATTATTAACATCTGAGAAACCAAAACATTTCACAAGACAGAAAATAGACTCTGAGTTCACCCCTTGGCTGGGCTGTGAACAATATTTACCTGGTTCTCATAGTGCAAACACTGAATATTGATTTAATAAAAAAATGAAGCTATTGGGAAAATAGGAAAAGAGGCGTTTGTTTGTGTGGAGGGTGAGGTAAGAGAGCTAAATCCTCACTTTCTTCAGTAGGAGGCCAAAGGGTTATAGCTAAAATTGGAAAATAAAAGGGAAAAATAGGATAAGCAGATTATTTTGACGTATGGAAATAAATAACATGAGAAAGGACTAAAAGAGTTGGAAGTTGCCACTCTGGCAAGAGGAAATCCAGGTGGCAAAGGCAGGAGCAAAGAGCTACTTGGTCTTTTTTGTTGTAAATTGTATGGAACTATTTGACTTCTTACAACTTCGCACATACATTTCCTTAAAGGAATAAATATTAACTTTTTAAAAGTAAAGGAGTCCCGTAAATTCTTGTTGGTTGACTGATTTGTCTAATATAAGTCAATGGATTACCTGATTTTTGATGAAACGTGCCCGGAGTAAGGAGGGGCTCTTAGCTATCAAATAAACTCCCAGCTTGTCTCATCCTGTTTTAGCCACAGCCCCCTCCCACCCTCACCCAGAGGAGAATCAGGAAGCCCACCAAAGTCAGGACCTGGGTCTCTGGGGGGACTCCGGAAGAAGTGCACCAGAGTGCAGGCTTTTTAAGAAAGTCTCGAAGTCAGTCTCTTCATTCAGGAACTATTCTTTTTCAACTTTTGTTATGCCCATGTTCAAACATGCACAGAAGTGAAAAGAAATCCCATTCATCCATCTGCTACCTTCAACAATTACCAACATTTTACCCATTTGTTTTATTTGCCCTCCACCCCACCCTGTCTCACTTATTTTGTCTGGAAAATTTTAAAGCAAATCCCAGACATTATGGTATTTTACCCACAAATACTTCAGTATGCATCTCCAACTAACAAGACCTTTCGATTTTTTTGGATGTAATCATCATGCCATTCTCACACCTAACAAAATTAACAGTAATTCTTAATATCATCTAATACCCTGACTATAATTCAATTTTGCTACTTGTTTTGAAAAGTGTGATTTTGCAGATGTTTCGTTTGAATCAGGATTCAAATAAGGTCCACACATTGCATTTGATTGCTATGCCTCTTCATTCTCTTTTATTCTCTAACAGCTCCTCTCTGTTTGTTTTTCATGCCATTGATTTGTTGAAGAATCAAGGTCATTTATCCTGTAGAATGCCATGCGTTCTGGATCTGGCTAATAGCTTCTTCGTGCCATTTAACTTGCTCCTCTAGCTCTCATGTTTCCTGTAAATTAGTTGTCAAGTCTAGATGTTCGAAGAGATTCAGGGTCAATTCTTGCCCAGGAATATTTGCTAAGTGATGCCGTGTGCTTCCTATCAGACTGTGTCACAGGGCTCATAATTCTGGTTGCCCCACTTGGAGTACCGCCAAGACTGGATACTAGCTTCACAGCACGTCAGCCCAATCGCTCCAGCGTGAAATTCTCTACCAACTCTTCACCTAAAGACTTTACTGTCTATAATTTGTTTCTGAAGATCACCACCGGCAATTCCTCCCACCTCTGGCCCCAGAATTATGGGAACTGGTGACGTGAGTCTGTCTGGGTTTGGAATTGCTGTGGAAGAGCGACTACTATGTGCCTCCTGTTCTTCCCTCTTTCAACCAGGAATGCTGATTGCAGTCTTGCTGTTGTATGTTGGGTGTGTGGAGAGCAGACAATTTGTCTTCTTAGTTCATAGATCTCAGATCAATAGGAGCCACACCTGAAGACCTGATTTAGCTAACAAGATCCTGGACTTTGAGCTGATGCCAAAATGGAGACATTTGGGGAGAGTTAAGTGTGTTTTGTATGTGGAAGGGATGTGAACTATTGTGGCTAGGGACAGACAGCAGTAGATTTTCCCCAAAGATGGCCATGCCTCGCATTAGAGCTGGAATTTTTCCCCTCCCTCTGAGTCTGGACTGACTTTATGATTCGCTTCAACCAATAGAAGGTGGCAAAGATGAGCAGGTTTAGCCCTTAAGAGACCTGCCGGCTTCTGCCTCCACCCTCATGGAAGCCAACCACCACGTGAAGAAGCTCGGGATAGACCATGAATGATAAGAGGCCACCTAGAAGAGAACCATAGCTCCCTGGTGGCAGCCAGCACCAAGGCCCCCGATTTGAGTGGGGCCATTTTGGACAGTCCAGCCCTGGCTGAGCTCCCAGAAGTAGGTAGCTGCATGAGTGACCTCTGCTGACCCACATGATGGTGATTTGTTATGCATCAAAAGATAACTGAGACTCCACCCATAGGTGGAAGTTAATATATTGACAAGGAGATCTGATCGGTGGTTACCAGGGAAAAGGGGGGGTGGGGGGAGGGCACAAAGGGGGAAGTGGTGTACCCACAACATGACTAACAAAAATGTACAACTGAAATCTCACAAAGTTGTAATCTATCATAACATTAATTAAAAAAAAAGATAACTGAGAGACAATAGATAGATAGATAGACAGACAGACAGATAGATATAGACAACAATCCATTGATGACCTGTTGCCTGGACTCATTAGGGGTTGTAAAATGTGATTTTCTAATTTCTTCTTCATTAACAGGAAATCCGCTGAAAAAGGAGAATTTCCCCCCAGCAAGTGTTTGTTTACCCTGAAAGGGAAAATATAAGAAAGGGAGGGCAAACGCTAGATGCTTCCCTTTACTTCTGTATTTTCTTAGTGCCCTGTAATTACAACTCACCCTTGAGGTTTTGGATTTTTTTGCCTTTATTTTGGGGGGGCGGTTGGTATCCTTATGAGCACTTGGATATTTATATATTTAATATATTTCAATCCATTGCAGTTTTTAACATTCCTCATACTCAAATTGTCCCATCTTTGGCCCATGGGAACCCCCTCAAGTTGGATCTGTGTCCTTATGACATGGCCCCATTAGTCTTGATGGCTTCCTTGCTTTCTGGCATAACAAGATGCCCTAGGTTCACCATATACATTTCCTGTCCCAGACCTGGAGTCAGCCATTTCTCTAAGGAGTCCTAGTTCCTTTAGCAGCAATTATTCTTAATTTACATTTAATTCCTATAAACTGAGAAATTAAATTTCCTAGCCCCAGATGCTTAGAAATATTACATTAGAAATGGACTGTTGCAGACATAAAGCCACGGGTGAGAGGGACAGCAAATAGCCTATTAAAAGGAGAGAAAACTGGGGAAAAATTATGAAAGGCAGAGACAAGAACTCAAAAATTTCTGCCATCTGGCGCAGCTCCAAACTTGCGTTCTCCAGGAAGAAATCTTCAATGGATCTCCTCTTCTGGCCTTTCCTTACATCTTATTTATACCTCTATTATAATATTTATCAAGTTGCTGTTGTTTTGGTCTGTTTGTCTAGATCAGTACCCAGAAGCCCATTAGAATCACCTAAGGAGCTGTTTATTAAAAAAAGTAAAATAAAAAGTAAAATTCTTTTTTTTAAATTGAAACGTAGTTGACATATAACACTGTATTAGTTTTAGGGGCACAACATAATGATTTGATATATGTAAATACTGGGAAATGGTTACCAGAGTAAGTTTAGTTAACATCCATCACCACACAGTCATAATTTTTTTTCTTGTGATAAGAACTTTTAAGATCAACTCTCTCAGAAACTTTCAAATGTACGATACAGTTTTAACTGTAGTCATCTTTTGACCACCTTGCCCATTTCACCCATCCCACACCCCCTGCCTCTGGCAACTGCCAATCTGTTCTCTGTGTCTATGAGTCCAATTGTTTTTTGATTCCACATATGAGTGAGATCATACAGTAAAGATAAAATGACGACTGGGTCCTACTCGCAGAGAGTCATATTCAGCTGGTCTGGAATGGGGCCTACATATTTAAAAATATATATATATAGAAACATCTATATATTTTTAAAACTTGCCAGATGATTCTGGTAGATAGCCAGGGGTGAGACTCACTGGTCTGGCGTGTGACCCTGGTAGAGCAGAGACTCGCTAAGTAGACCTTGTATCTCCCACAGCTGCGTCACCCAGAACTGCCATTCAACAAACGCTTGCTGATTTGAAATGTGATTGAAGTGACTAGGAACCCTGAATCAAAAACCAGCTAACTGGGGCCGGCCCCGTGGCCAAGTGGTTAAGTTCACGTGCTCCGCTGCGGTGCCTCAGGGTTTCGACGATTCGGATCCTGGGTGCAGACATGGCATGGCTCGTCAGGCCACGTTGAGGCTGTGTCCCACATGCCACAACTAGAAGGACCTGCACCTAGGATATACAATTATGTAAGGGGGGAAAATGGGGAGATAAAGCAGAAAAAAAAAAGATTAGCAACAGTTCTTAGCTCAGGTGCCAATCTTTAAAAAAAAAAAAAAGATTGGCAACAGTTGTTAGCTCAGGCCCCAATCTAGAACAAAAACAAAACCAGCTGATCATTTCCAAGATAACAAACTGGAGACAGTGGTCCTCCCTACCCCCATGAAAGCGCTGGACCCACAGCTATCTGGGGAAGTTGACTGCTCAGAACAAGTATTTCCAGAGGTGTTCAGATAGCTCATGTTTTCATTATTTAGAAAAAAATTACTATATTTGAGAATATAGTTATCCCCAAACCTTAACTCTCCAGAAGCGTAGGTTGGAAAGACCCCTAAAGACGCAGAGTAGAAATCCACATGTAGACAATACTAATGTGAGAGGTAGGGTAATGTGGCTTGGAGATAAAACTACTGTGATATGGCCAGTGGCCAACAGCAGATTTTCTGAACAATGCCACAGTGACCATCACAGTGGCTCATAATCCTAAATTGCCTTACTAAATATCCTAAATTGCTTCCTAACTACCCTTTGTGTGGGTGTGGATGTGGCTCACCGGAACTCCCGGTGGGAAGGGAATAAATGTATCTTATGTAACATACTCTTTTGCATTCCTTCAGCACTTAGCAGTGTGCTAGATGTAATACATGCTCAATAAATAAATATTCAATCTTTTAGAAAAGAACTATGCGCATGCTCTCCACCTGCCCTGTTGTATGAGTACTGTCTCTAACCAGAGTTAGGGTCACATATTTTTACTATCTTCATTAAGATGATACGGCCACAAAGGCTTTGAAAATATGATCCTTTCTATTTTAGAAGAAACAAAGAACTACAATTTTCTCTAAAAATAACCTAGATTGGAATTTTCTTCCACCCATGAGAGCACTATGTTTATGAACACACAGTCCCGAGACTTGTGTCAACAACGTTCTGAAACAATGCTTCACTTTGATAATCACATATAATAAGCATTTGGTTTCTTAAGTTTTCATTAGTTTTGGAAATTGTTTTCATCCTAACAAAGCCAGGATCTTTTTTTCCTCATATAACACAGCCTGTCTGGTCAACAGCAGCCCTACACCCGGGTGCCTGCAGAGGGACAAAAAGTAAATTATGGATAAGAGTGCCCTGCTCCCTGAAACTGGCCCAGGCCACGAGGCCAAGACTCCAGCACACACTCCATACGGATCAGGTCTGGTCCCGGGAAAAGCCCCATTTTCAACCCACACATCTATTTCCAATCCCTAGAAGCAGAATAGTTAGGACAAATTCTAGATTAGACTCAAGTCCAGCCTTGAAATGAGATTAGGCGTCTGTGGTCCCTTAGGAGAATTTTCTGGAGCTATTCTGGGCATGGATCAAGAACTCAACCACTCTAGAGTCCACGTCACGTCATGCAGAACGAGCTACTCCTCGTGGAGAATGAGGGAATTATTGATCTGTTGTCTGGCCTTCAGGATTCTTCATGGGGGTAAGTAGAGATTTGCCATGTAAAGCCCAGACTGTCCTCTGAAAGTACCTCCTTATTCCTCTTAGCGCTCCTCAACCGAGTGAGGCCTTTGAGAGGTGCAGGAGCAGTTTTGGTTGTCGCATTAACTGGGAGGGTAGGACCTAGGGACGCTATACATCCTGCAGTGCTGTGCATGGGCCAGTCCCTCACACCAAAGAACTGTCTTGCCTAAATACCAAGAGCATCTCCTCTGAGCTTAATAATTAAGCTGCTTAACAACCAAGTTGGAAATTAAGACATTAAGATCCATACTGCTTATTTGGCCCTTCCATTGAAGGCAGGTTGTTAGCATCTACATACTATTTTATTGACCAGAACAACCAAATCCATCTGGAAAAAGGAGAGAACAATACAGATCTCTTCCAAGTAGAGGATCATCCAGTGTTAGGGGACATACTCATCAGTATTTGTTTTTAGCTGAGGCCACTGTTTAGCATTTGGAAACATTCAGGGAATGTGACAGTAATTTCACCTTCTACTCAGCCAATAATTGTCTGAATTTGAGGATGGCAATAGGAAAATCTAGAAATCAGCTTCAGCAAAACTATGCCAACAATACGAAAATTAAACCGAAAGTAAGTCCAACACCAGGCAAATGCAATGGAGACAGTCTGGGAAATTATCAGATGAATACAATGATTATTTACATGAAAGATGTTTTCTGTAATGAAGGAGCCTGGTCTAAATTCTCTTCTATGTTGATAGTTACTAAACTGTTCTGCTTATGAGGCAGAGTGCTTGGTTCTCTTTTGTACTTTTAGTTTGTATTTCTTGTACCTAACAATGAATATGAGCACCTCTAAAACCGAATGGAATTGCTTTCAAGAAGACGCAACCCCAAGCGAAAGTCTTGAGATTCAGTGCTTTAGACAGACTTGCCCCCAGTGGAATCCTGCCTTGTTTTCACCTGGCTCAGGCACAAATGATGAGGAATGTGCTCAGGGCAGCCCTTAGGTGGGAAATATAATCCAGAATTCCAGGTAAGTTCTGAATTTTAAGGCAGTGCTCCAAATGTAAAGAGGTCAGGTGCATTTTGATTAAAGTACTAGGTGTCTAGGAATGTTATAAATATCTGCCAAAAATATGTAAAGAAACACATCTTCATGTACTAATCAAATATTTGTTGAGCCCTACTATATATCTATGTCATTGTGCCAGTACAACTAGAGGGGTTTTTTTCCCAATCTGCATTCCGATTCCATATTGCCAAACAAGAGAGTAAGGAGTGGGGGAGTGATAGAGCAGACTAGCAGAAAATAGGAGAGAACGGACCAAGCAGGATGCAGTGGGGGTGGTTGCCTCCGTGATGCAAGTTATCCTTGGAAACAGTTTTTCAGTTTCCAGCAAAGGCAGGTGGTATAGGTATGTCCACAGGAGAGCCAGTAGCACCTCCTGTTTAAATGATTTCTCCTGCTTTCTGGAGCCTGTGCTTTGAACAGTCTTTGGTGCCCTTAAGTGTGGGCTGCAGCTCCTCTTGGTTGGCCTACAAGATTCTGTGATACAGAGAACCTCAGACGGATTCTGTGTCTGTTACAAATACAGCTATTGAAATCGTCGTCCACGTTATATTTGAGAACATGGTGGAATTTGGATAATATTTTCCAGAACCAGGATATAAACTGCAGGCCATAATAAGGTGGCTAGGATGCTCTGTGAGGCAGAATCTTAAATCCGCTTACAGGCTACTGTGGCCGGAATGGATGGAGACCCAGCACAGGCAGGACACACGCCGTCTCTGGAAGCGTCTAACATTACTCAACACTCCTGCGAGTCCAGGAAGTAGCACGGAGTCCACGTGGATGTTTCCCAAGAGATTCAGGAACCAGGGGTGAAGCTAACTCTCTAAATCTTCCATTGTCCAAGGTAAAAATGTCACAGTTATTTTAACAAAGGGAATCATCCTAGAAGCAAGGCTTCCAGAAATTTCTGCAGACCGTGATCAATATTTTGCAGAGTAAGGTCATAGCAGAAATGCAGCCCTGAAGTTGGAGCTCTGCTTTCCCTGGATGTGTTAACTGGTTATTTAGGCAGACAATTCTTTCCTGAAGGTTGGATCTTTTGAGGGATATAGAAGAATATTCTCAGAACTAGAAATATTGAAGCAAATGCCTAAAATTGAGGGGGAAAGTTTAAGGATCTCTTGGATTGAGAGCTTCTGTCCCTTCCTCCTCCCTCTTTAGAAGGGGGAGAGAAAGGGAGTAATTTAATTCTATAAGGGATTCTAAGGACAAAATAAGTGTCACGACAGGATACAATTGCTTCCACTTTTACTGAGGCCATTTAAAAATGAAAATATTCAAACAATTAAGCAAACAATGGGAAAGAAAGAAGATACAACCAAGTGGCTGCATCTGCTACCTCAGCGGTGACATCTGGGAGGGCTTGGCCGCCAGTGAGTGGTCATCTGAGTAGGAGGTGGCCCAATGTCTGCACAGGGAAAGGTCTGACTTTAACACATACACACATGCACGCATGCACACACACACACGCATGTACACTCAGTCTGTTCCCCATCTGCTATCTCACTGGCCATTTACCCACGGAAAGCTTCTACACCCCAAAGTTAGGATATCACAGCCTCATAGTTTGGAGGCCTCAAGGCCCAAACCAATTGAAGTAAAGACCCCATCGGTCTACAGATTTCATATGCACTCCTTTCTGAGACTTCTCTCAAGGCCAAGACAGGAACAGATATATCTCATTGGCAAGCCAGCTGTCAGCCAAGTTAGCACCCAAAATAATTTTTAAATTTACTGATTAGCTATTCTATACTCAGGCATACACAATTGTCTACAGCCTCTAAGGAAGAGACATATATTAGAGGATATTTTTCCAGGGGAAGAAGCCCCAGACAAAAATCCTCAGGTTATCTCACCACATTCTGCTGTGATACCGCCTGACCAGGTTTGCAGCCTATATTAGCACAGATTAGATTTGGAATTCAAATACGTCAAGGATTGGACTCACCTCATTAACTGTGAGCCTCAGCTGTCCTGTATTCTCAGCTTCTTCAGAAGAGGGAAGTCAGATTCCATGATCATTGATTTCTGGATCCATTCAAGTTCGAGTCTTCACTGCTTAAAAGTTTTTGGTTTGGGGGGCCAGCCCCATGGCATAGTGGTTAAGTTCAGTGTGCTCTGCTTCAGTGGCCCAGGTTTGGGGGTTTGGATCCCGGGCACAGACCTACACCACTCATTAAGCCAAGCTGTGGTGGCGACCCACATATAAAGTGGAGTGAGGTTGGCACAGATGTTAGCTCAGGGCCAATCTTCCTCACCAAAAAAAAAAAAAAAATGTTTTTGGTTTTTTAAAATGTCCCATATTCCACTGGTAAACCACAGCCCACCCCTTTTGACTACCCAGAACACACACACACACACACACACTTCCTCTCACACCTTAAAAGTTGCTGTACCTACTTAAAATATCCTTTCTCCAAAAGAAGATAATTCAAATCTAATGCAGCACCAAGCCTAGGCTCTCTGGATGATATGCAGTTTTGTCAGTCAAGGAAAAATGTCATGCCTCATAATCTGATAGCCTATAGCTAAATTATCATTTTAACAACCTCCGACACACTTGGTATACAAGGGTGGGGAGAAAACAAGATAACCGCCATATAATCATCATTTGGGAAAGGCGAGAATTGGAGATAACTCACAGTGTTCACCAATCCAAAGCACATTATCATGTCTTGCTGGACAGGAATAACAAGGTTTGCTTCCTGGCATTGGACTTTAATCCTTGGTTAGCCAATCTGGATGAACCCAGGAGGCTCTCTCCTGCCCATTTTCTTCCATGGCCCTTGGTTTCTCCCTCTTAGAAGATGTCCTTGTACATTATCCTCCGTAGTCCCATCTGAGGTGGTCTTTAGAGATACTGTCTTACTTTGAGGCTGTACTCTATCAACTCATTCCTTAGTGACATGAATTTAGGCCTGCAAAGTGTCTTCAAAATTAAGCAATCACAAATCGTACGTGGCTTAAGCTTGTGTTTTTCTTGTAAGCACTCACTGGAGGCCGCGAAAAGTAACCAGCATTCTCCAACACCTGGACTTCTTCCTAACAAGTCCCCTGATGTTACCCTTGGTAGTCCATGGTGTGAGTACCACCACACCGCAGGTGAAAATTTGGCCAGCATTTTCACTACCACTAACAGGTATTGCCAACTTTACAGCGTGGGATAGACGATTCCTTGTAACTTCCACTCAGTGTTTACTCAGCCACTTCCCTGTTCCAGAATCTGCTAGTTGCCAGTTCTTACTCCTGGTACTAATTTATCTATCATTCATTTATTCAACAAATACTCCTTGAGTACCTATTATGTGCTAACCATTGTTCTTAGTTCTACAGATACAGTGGTAAAGTAGGCAGGCAAGATCCCTGCTTACATGAAGTACATACTTAGAACTCATTTAGTTCCAAAACACCAAAAATCCAACACAAACAGCCTTAAATAAAAAAAAAAATCTAACTTAGTAGTTAAGATAACTGAAGAGTTCGGGGATAATATTGGCTTCAAGCATAGCTTTCTGAAAATGCCAAACAATGTTGCCAGCACCCATTTTCTCTTCATCACATGGTCTAATGGCCCTGGCCTATTCTGTGTTTTGGCCTTATTTTCAGACAGTCTCTCTCTTCCTGATCACAACACATCTACAGAAGATCTAGGCTGTATATATTCCAGGCTTTAAGCCAAACAGGATTTTATTTTATTCCCTTTGATTGAGTTATATTGGGTCCCTGACTAAGGAACTGAGACACCCTGATTGGCCAGACCTAGTCACATGCCCTGCACCTCAAAGGAGCCAAAACCACCAGAAGGAGATGGAATGAAAGTAGATAAGGGTGGTTCCCCAGAGGGATATTGGGGTGTTGTTATCAGAGAAGAGTGAGTGGATACTGGGCAGCACAACACATCCACCAGACCCAGAGGAGTGTGGATGTCCTGACTCACATACACACCCCATGCAGGATCTGCACCCCCAGCTTTCCGAGTTGACCAGGGGTTGGTGGTGCTACATTCAGTGAAATATTTGAATCAATGATTCATAAGAGGACAGTGAGTACATGAAGTCGAAGTTTGAAGTCAGGAAGTCATTGAAAGAAGGTACGGGTGTTGCATATGCTGAAGGACATTCTGACTGTCCCGAGCTTGTCTGGAAAGTTCTTTTCCATTCATCACCCTCTAAGATCTGGATGAGGCTATGTGTCCCAAAGATTCAGTTTTACAAAGGCTCGAGCTCCTAAACTTGCTCCAGAAGATTGGAGATTGGAGGGAGGGAAGTCCTAAGGCTCTAATTCCCTACTACCAGGCTTCTCAAACTCATTGCCAAGAGTTACTCAAAGCAAGAGAATGACAGGATACCAAGATGAATATGACATATCCTTTCAGAAAACATATTTTGCTCAATAGAGTAATTCAAAACATTATTTACACAATAAAAAGATATATCATGGAGTAGAATGCAAAATGTACACTAATATTAAGATAAACCATAAACTTAAAAGAAATTTTCAAGCTTTCTGTGGATACCCAAAGTAAAAGAACTTAGATAATGCGGAGGGAAAAAACCAACCTCTTTTCCCCAGATTAGGAAGCATGAGCCTTATCTAAATTAATCCAGCCTCTCTAAGCAGACTATTCAGTATACAGGCAAGGCCTTTTTAGTAGCCAAGGGAGCAGCCATTGAGTAGGGCTGAGTAAGGGGCCTGTTTGTTATCCTCAATAGACCCGCAGGGAAACAGTTTTAAATCCAAGGTGAACAGAACTCCATTGTGAGTAAGCAGGTCTCGCAATTACAGAACCGCCAGGAAAGTATTCATCTTTCTTTCTGTTACACTATCAGGAGAACTCACGCTTCTGCAACTCGCGCTGGTGGGCAGGGCATAAAGAAGACCAATCCTGGAAGGTCTGCCAGGACAGTCTCACAGAAGAGTCTGGCACAGGACATGTTGACACAACACTACCAAAGTCCACGGCAGGAACAATTCTTGGGGACTTGAAGTGGTGAAGGCCATCACAGCCTGCTCTCCCAGAGCCCCTGGGACACTATTTCTAGCCTGACTTGCTAAGACTTTGGGAAAGTACCGATGGGAGGACACAGGTATATCCTGGGACATAATGATCCCTGTTAAAGGGCTTCCCAAACAGCAGGCAGAGAGTCAAGGTGGAGCTTTGAGAAAGGAGGCACATGGCACAGGGGGTTAGGGACCTGGCTATATCAGAACAGAGTCCACTGTGGGAGGTTGACTATCTTGCATGCTTGTCCACGTCATTGGCAACGTCAGCAAATGGTCTGCATTTCTTTCCACCATATGTTGTCATTCCCTCTAGTTTTCCCCAGTCCTTCAACAAAATCTGATCCACCCATATAGTTACGTGTGGCAGGCTCTTCAGAGAAGCTCCCCAGAGCTACCGAGAGGGGCAGGAGGACTGTCTCACTGCACTAGAAACAGATGGAGAAATGAGGTGGCTGCCCAGCTCACAATCCCCATGGTGATCATGCCTTTGCCCTCCTTTCTTCTTTGAGTAAATTGCTTTACTTCCACGTGTGGTCCATGTGTGAGCTGCACGGTGCCCTCCTCATGCCACAAGAGTCCAAAGGTGGCTCTTGGCCCAGCAAGCCTCTTCCAACTGGCCCAGGATGCACGCCAGGCCAAGCCGACCCAGTTTTGATCAGCTGAAGCTGGAAGATGTCCTTTCCTCTCAGAGGGAAAAGTCGTGAAGATGTGTGCCCAGTGCTATGAGCAGCCATAATTCTAACTCTAAGGAGAAAAATAATTTAGGAGAATGATGGCATGTAAAAACAAAGAAGTGAAAGAGAGAGCCCTAGTCACGGGCATCCCTGTTCTTTCTACCACTTGCTTATGTGAGTCAATACATTTGCCTTGTTCCTAAACTGGTTCGTGTTGGATAATTATCACTTGAAAACAAAGATCTTGTTTAATCAGTGTCCTTTACATGACACCCACAAGCGCATGAGCACGCACACTAGAGTCAATGGATTGACTGAGATCAACAATGAAGTAAGTGGAGCCTCAAGTAGAAAAGGTGAGAACACAGCTCTAAGAAGTAAGATGAACCCCTTGGGAGCAGCTGGGAGACAGCCATCCGTCTTTCCCAAATATTACGGAGGAAAGGGACTTTTTAAAAGTGGAAAAATTGACAGAGTTGGAATAGAACCCAAGCTTTGCGACATCTGGACTAGAATTCATTCTCCTACACCAAGTGGACCCCACTTTGAATAGTAACAAGAATGTGTGTTTATAGTAATAACTTCTCAAAAAAATGATAACAATCATTAAAGTAAACCTCAGGGGCTGGCCCGGTGGCGCAGCAGTTATGTTCGCACGTTCTGCTGCAGCAGCCCGGGGTTCGCCGGTTCAGATCCCAGGTGCGGACATGGCACCGCTTGGCAAGCCATGCTGTGGTGGGCATCCCACATATAAAGTAGAGGAAGATGGGCACGGATGTTAGCTCAGGGCAGTCTTCCTCAGCAAAAAGAGGAGGATTGGCAGCAGATGTTAGCTCAGGGCTAATCTTCCTCAAAAAATATATACATGTATATACCTCGGATTAACTTTCACGTCTAAGGCATCGGAGTAGATTTGGTGTTTGATAACATGCGATCATTATCTAAATAAACTTTGACGCTTCTGAGAAGTTGCTGGTAAGAATCATTTTCCAGATAATATTAAAACCAAGCTACTGAAAAGGAATTCTCTTCCTGAACTTGTCCCAGAAAATCAGAGCTCAGAATCTATTCCAGAAGAAAGGTGACTAAGGGAGGCTGATATGGACTGAATGGTGTCTCCACAAAATTCATATGTTGAAGCCTTAACTCCCAGTGGTAGGAGATGATATCTGGAGACGGGGCCTTTGATGAGGTAATGAGGGTGGGGCCCTGGTGATGGGATTAATACCCTTGTAAGAAGAGGAAGCGATCGCCCTAGCCCTTGCCCTCACTCTCGCCCCCACCCTCACCCTTGCTCTCTCTCCACCATGTGAAGACTTGCCAAGAAGGTGCTCATCCGCAAGACAGGAAGAGCGGTCTCACCAGGAACCAAATCTGCTGACACTTCGATCCTGCACTTCCAGCCTCCAGAACTGTGAAAAAATAAATTTCTGTCGTTTAAGCCACATGGTCTGTGGTACTTTGTCATGGCCACCAAAGCAGATTGATACCGAGACCAAGATCCATGCAATCTCGTGTCCCTAGTTTTCCAGTCCCCAGTCTGTTTCCCGTGGTCTATCACACCGTCAGGTAAGGCTCCAGACCACGTGCCCCCTCTTCGTTTGAAAAAGGAAAGAGCTAGGAATGGATCGGCCCTGAGGGTCTGGATGTGGTAATCTATGAGGATTTTTACAGAACTCTGAGCCTCATTCTAGCCATCCTCAGTGGCTTCTTATTCATCATTCTTGACCTAGAGAATAGTTTGAGCAGTTAGATTTTTTTGAAATATGAAACCTCGCTATAGATAAGATCCATTTTCAAGGTAAGGGAAAAAACCTACAAAACTGGAGCCACAACCTCTCGGTTCAGAAAGTTCCTGGTCACTGGCCTATTCAGAAACTGTCAAAATATTACCTTATATTCCAAAAGTATATTTTTATTCTATCGTGGAGAAGTGAAGTGTTGATTTTTTCAGAAAGCATTAAGTACTAGAAAATGAATAAATCCCTTTAGTCAAAAATCTTTTTTTAAGACCTGAAATAATTAAAATGCTGTGGATACTGTGCTCTTTCAAGCTTATATTTTTGAGTCACTCTCCTGACCTCATGTGCTCGTTTTGAAGTGCGAAACTTATTTCTGAAAATTGGTTGTAAACACAAGCAATGGCAGGGTAAGCAACCATGACAGCAATTAATTAAAAGAGCTCCCGCTTAGTTGCATGTTTTCTCTAGTAAAATACTTTTAGAAAATTGCTCACATTATAGAGTCAGATGTACTATTAGTGAAACCTTAATTTAAAAAAATTGCAACCACATACAGTTGCCCTCAGAAGCTGGCCTTGGTGAGTGTCCTACCCCCAGCCACCAGAGCTGGTTTGCTAAGAGCCTCAGAGTATGGTTCAATTTTGAGAAACACTAAGGCAAAAACAGGGTGGGAAGGGAGAAATTGCAAGTAAACGTATGACTGCCATTATAATAACATCTTATAGTCACAAAATTTAATGATAAAGACAACATAGGGAGTAAATAAATCACCAATGATATTTTTATTGTGGCAAAAAGTACACGAGATCTACCCTTTTGACAAATTTTTAAGTGTGCAGTATAATTTGGGTAACTATGGACATAATGGCATGCAGCAGATCTCTAGAACTTATCTTGGAAATCTGAAACTCTGTACCCAGTGGACAGCAGGAACTCTCCATTTTCCTCTCCCCCCAGCCCCTGGCAACCACCATTCTACTTTCTGTTTCTAAGAATTTGACTACTCTAGGAACCTCACATAAGTGGAATCATACGGTATTTGTCTTTTTGTGACTGGCTTATTTCACATAGCATAATGTCCTCAAGGTTCATCCGTGATGTAGCAGGTGTCAGAATCTCATTTCTTTTCAAGGCTGAATAATATTCCATTTTACATATACAAATATGTCACATTTTCTTTATCCATGCATCTGTCAATGGATATTTAGATTGCTTCCACCTCTTGGCTATAGGGGATAATGCTGCAATGAACTTGTGAATAAACATATCTCTTCCAGATCCTGATTTCAATTATTTTGGGTAATTACCCAGAAGTGAGATTGCTGGATCATATGGTAGTCCTATTTTTAATTTACCAATGATATTTTATGCATATTAAATCTGCAAAAATGTTTCTTCTATTAACTTCTATTTAGCATGCTCTAATAGCTGGAAATCTTTCACAGACTCTCTTCCTCTGGTTTCAGCAAAATGCTTCTTTGTCTTTATTATGGATAATAAGCATGTAAGAAAACTTTGATTGTCTGTAACTAACGTTATGACATGGAATTTTTCGTTCCTGCTGTGATTCTAGAGACACAGAGCAACTTGGAAGTTTAGAAGCTTCGAGTAGCCCTTATTCTTCAGCACATGGCTGAGGAGGTGTTTCTTCACGCCCTTTCCCACTGCCCAGAGTTACACAGCTTGGCTTGCCCAGCATCCTTCAAGGCAAATAAGGAGCTGTCAGCAGCTCTGACCAATGTCTCCGTTTCCTCCCTCCCGTGGACAGGAGAATAAGTTCCAAGTCCAGGTTAGACTTTCCTCATCTTCCTTCCTTTCTCCCTAGTTTTAGTGAAAAATCTCTCTTCCCCATCTGCCATCCAACTCCATGGGTAGACTTTGTTGGATCTATGAAGCCAATCATGACAATCCCATCTCTACTGGCACAGTCATTACCTCAAGCCTAACCCAATCAGTGTGGGGTATTCTCCTGGCCACAGAGTTTGGTTTGAAACAACCCAATCACAGCAAAGCCAGTAGCAGCATGGAAGTGACTCTCCCTAGACGTAAATGAGGAAACATATGGTCCTGGCAGGTGAAGGCAGCCATCTTGTGATCCTGACAGAAGTCAACCAGAAAATGAAGCTGACACACAGTAGGGGTTGAGCTGAAGTAATTACAGAGAAACAAAGCCGGAGTCCTGGTCAAACCATACCTGAAGTTCACTCTACCTCTAGACTTTTCAATTATGCAAGTTGACAAAACTCTATTATTATTTAAGAAATTTTGAGTTGAGTTTTCTGTTACTTAAGCTTTACCTCTCTGTGCCTCTGTTCCTTCATATACAATGTGGGGATAATTCTAGTGCCTTTTCCACTGAGTTGTTGTGGGGAGTAAAGGCAATAATACATGTAAAGATTTTAAATAAGTGCCTGGAACAAAGAATTGAGCTTAATAAAGTAATGTACATGCAAACATAAAACTAGGACTAAAGTGGTAGGCATAGTTCTTGTTCAACTATAACTTAAAAAATAAATTTATAAATTAAATTCAAGCAAGCAGAGGCACTGAAAGTATGCAGCAGCACTTGGTTATACTGTAGTCATTCAGATAATTCAGAATATGCTAATATTAATTTTCTTATAATGCCATAGAAATTAAAAACAGAAAATATAAAATCCTCATAGAAAACTCACGAGTCTCCTAGAATACACACACCACCCTAACAGAAACCCCGATGTCAACTCCATACATATCCAGGACTTTCCTATAGAATGCAGGAGCATGACAAACATGATGTTAGATCTTTTCTAGGGAAATTAAACCAGTTGAGTTTTTTACTTTCCAGCCAGAAATCCTTCAAATCAAAGTGTCACTATTTAGTACAGAAAGTCTCAGAAAATGAACTTCAAACAATTGAGAGAAAATTCAGTTTCACACTACAATTCCTAACAATGGAAAAAGAATTGTTAAAATCCTTAAATAGAGTCACTTATATTAACCCACTTAACATTATTTTTCTTAGTGAGAGATATTGCCTCAGAAATAACGCTGGTCCTTCAGATTTTTTCATGCAGTTTCGTAACAAGCCATTACATTCAGAGGACCACCTGACAAACACAATACAGCTAAGGCAGCTTCAGCTCAATTGTACATCCATGGTTCTAGAGCCAGGAGTTATTCGTGCCAAGTAAATAATGTTGATTTTGTTTATTTTATTGTCTGCGTGATACACACTGAAGCCTGAGCAGCTGGTAAATTTTGTAACTTAAGATATTTTTTATCCTTATCTACAAAGCTGCATTCCAGTGTGTTCTTTTCATTCCCTCAACTATAGATGTGCTTGTTATGGGAACTCTCATGGTGAAAAGTCCCAGTTAAAGACAATTATGATATAGATTAGGTTTACATTTGATGGGAGACCAACCTCACCCATCACTGTTTTCGTCAACCTGGTAATGGGGGAAGAGTCGTTTGACCCAGGAGCCATTAACAGATCAGAGATGCTGACCTAGGTTCAACTGGGAGACTGTTTTGACAGCAGGTCCTGCCTTGAGCCCAAGCCGTGTGACTTGGGAGACTTGGCCCTACACAGTTTGATGGACTGGGAGAGCCCATCTGTTGGAAGTCTATTTGCAGGGAGGCTGAGACAGACTCAGGAGACACGTAACCTGGGCACTAGTCGAATCTGGGCCTCTGAGGGGTGTCTGTGACTCCCCTCTGGAGAGAAGGGAAATGTTTAGAAGAATCCCTCTTTCTGAGTTTGTTTTCTTACAGCGCCATCTCCGCAAATAGGGTCGATCAAGGTGCACCATGATGATGTCTGAATTCTCTGCCTATTTCCTGGGTGGCAGCCATGTCTGTTCCAGTTATTTGTTGATGCATAAATAAACTATCCAAAATGTGATGGTGTAAAACCACAATTATCACCCATGATTTTGTGGGTCAGGAATTTGGGCAGGATTCAGTTGGGTCTCAACTCCTCGTTCACTCCTTGTGCTGTTGACTAGGGTCACTAGATGCTCTTCAGCTGGTCTGGATATGAAGGGTCTAAGAAGGCTTCACTCACATACCTGGTGTCTTGACAGAAATGTCTGGGAGACTGGATTCTGCTGGACCCCTCTCTCTCTTCATGGAGTCCTAGGGCCTTTGAATGTGGTCTCTCCAACAGAGTAGTTGCACTTTTTACCTGGAAGCTCAGCAACCTAAGAGACCAGGGTGGAAACTGCAACTCTCAAAGCCTAGGGCTGGAACTGCCATAGCATCACTTCTGCCATACTCGGTTTTTGGAACAGCAATCGGCCGTCCAGGGTTCAAGGAAATGGGAAGTAGACTCTGCCTCTAGATAGGAGAAGTGCCAAAGAAATGGCAGCCATCACAACGCCCTTCCTCTACTGGACAAGCACAGACCTGGATCCCAGATGAAGATTGAGACACCAGTGAATTCTAGCTCAAGGTTACCATTAATGGAATGAAAATTGGACTGTGATCTTGATCCTGAGAAGCCGGAGTGGTTGGCCTGGGCCAGAGGCCATGTTTTAGAAGTCACGTTCTCCTTCTATGGATGTCAATGGGACACTAAATGATCAGCCAGGTTCTTATCCTTGTGTTGCTCCTGTCATTCTCCACTGCTCATCCAAATCTCCTCCAAGTTAAAGATCATGGAGCTCTCCTGGAATCTTTCACTCCCTTAGAGGCTTAACCAGTTGATCAGGTCCCTAGCGTCTTCTAAAACCCTTCACAAATATTAAAATAAGATGTAACAAAGGTCTCATTAGACAGGCAGATTTTTTTGACCACCAAAAAAAGAGAAAAGAAGAAGGAACTTCATGTTTGAAAAATATATAAATACTTGGTCAGCCTCTTCAGAGAGCTTCAAAGAAAGAATGTTATGTCTGAATCAGAATCTGAACATAAAAGTTCAAAAGATAACATGATAATGCTCGCTTAGCAGTCCCGTCTTTCTGATGGAAATGCAAACAGGCAAGCGCAGAGCCTATTTTTCCTAAATGGATTGTAAACACTAGTCCTACCAACACGCTAATTTGAAGATTATTTTATTACTGTGTACTTTTCAAGGCTAAATTGGAAACATCTGTCTTCCTGAGAATTAACTGGAAAAAGATTACAACTGAGGATGAAATGGCAAAGTCCATTTTGATTGCCTCGCACTGAAGGTGGGTGCATCTCCTGGATGTAGGAAGCATAAGTGTATAATGCCCCCAGACTCTACTTTATGAAACAAGTTAATTCTTTAGGTTGCCTTTTTTTCATTTTTCCAAAATGCATCTAGAACCAGTTAACACCAGGCCCTACTGAGTTATGTGTACAAATCAATCCTGTGCTATTAACTCCATATCTAGAATCTCTGATTCCCCACTTGTTTGATTCTTATTGTCTTGAATCACAAGAAGACCTGTCTTTTCCCAGGATCTCCTTTTCCAAGTCTCCAAATCCCCATGGGAATGACTCATGTAACCAGATTGTTCCCCAGGCTTTCTCTCTAGTAGTCTCAGGGAGTTTACCCATAGTCGGGGCTGCTACCTGCAGCTCTCTAGATTCTCTGTTCCAGGGCCCACTGCCCTCTCCATCCTCCTGCCCCGCTGACTGCCCCATTAGTTCTGTCTCTCTCACCTTGCCTCTCCTTGCCCTGACTACCAGTCACCTTGGAACCCCCTCACCTGCTGCCCACGAGTCTTCCACATGTCCAACTTCTGTGGGTCTCAGACCTATGGAAATGCTTCCTGATCCTCATGACCAGCTCTTTAAGAGCAACTTCCCACACCGGAGTTGTTGAGCTCCTAAGTTGGATGTGGTTGTTTTGTTTAAGAAAGCCTTCTTCTCCCCAGTATGCACAGGTGCTGGAAAAACTGGGGTGAGGGTGGCTGGAGAGGGAGCCACAAGGTTGAGGACTGTTCGAGCACAGCCTCATCCTATACCTGGAACCACTGTACCTTGGTCAGCTGAACTGTGCTGTTCAGCCTGCCAACTCTTCCAGCTCTCTTTCTCATCCATTGTTGATTTTTTTTCTCAGCAGCCAAGATATCTTTTCTTGAAATACGGCTTACTTTAGGGGAGGGGTCCCTCTCCCAGTCAGGAATGGCCATTAGGCTCAAGTAAGAGGACTCCCTGTCCTGAGCCCCATGTTTTAGAGGGCTCTGCTTTGGCTTTCTGGATGTGCTCCATCTGATAGGGTGAGGAGTTCACAAGACCAAGGGAACATGCTCCTTCGGAGACCATGGTCTTCCATGCTCCAGCCGCCCAGGATCCTGGGATCCCCGCCCACATGGCCCCAAGATCACTTCGAGAGTCTGCACACCCTCTTATCTGGGCTCTGTCTTCTCAAGGGCAGGCTGCACCTCCAGAGCATGCAGCCTAGACCTGAGGCGTGGCCAAGAGGCAACAGTTTGGGGGATGCTGGGGCAGAGCTCAGAAGTAGGGTCTAGGGTGTCCATATACGTGCGCTTGAACCATCTTGCTGTGACAGATGGAGCTGGGTGTGCAGACAGAAGACAGGCAGAACGCAGGCCAAGGACTGACTCTCCTACACTGTGATGCTCAGTAGTGGAAGTCCAAGAAGTCTAAGAGTTCTGAATCTGAACTTGACCTTCCAGGTCATTATGAAAGTACATTTGTCGGAGTTGAAGCATAGAACACGCTGTATTTGATAGTTTGTTAGGGTGATTTATAACTTTAAAATATGTGGCCATATGGTTGTGGAGCTCCCTTTATTCTCTTGCCCTGGTCCTGGCTCGTGTCCCTTGGACAGGTCAGTATATGCCTGAAGTTTATCTGCAGATGAGGCTCAATTTATTTCCTTTGAACTTCTGAAACACCACAAATCTGTTGTAAGTGTAATAAAATGTACCGTGACACCTAAGATGATATCCCCAAATTTTGTGATTGGGGAAATACGATCAAAAGCATCAGAGGACCTCTAGGGGGCAGTGTTGCCTAACCCTCAGCTCCGGCCCAGTCAAGGACCCCGGTATATCCAGAAAACTGAAAAACGAAAACATGATTCTCCAGCTCCTACAGGATTTTCCCTCCCTCATCAGGTAAAATCTTGGCTTTTTTTGAGATTCAATTTTACAAGATGAAGTCCAGTGGAAGAAGAGCCAGTTTCTTGGACTTCCTGAGCATCATTTCCCTTCCCTTCCAGGAGACAATCTCCCCCTCCTCCTTCCACCCCACCAAGGGAGGCAGTGTAAGGACCAGGCTGCATGGGGACACAAAAGGATCCCAGAAGGGACAGATTTGTTGAGCAATGACTGTCATTCACCCTTTGGGCAGACAAACTCCATGGTCCTGGGTGCTCTGGGTTCCCCAAGAATCTGCCCTAGGTGTCATCAATGCTAGTTCCTCTGAGGCAAGTGTTAGGAGGCCCAGAATTAGAGGAACCACCCTTCATCTCCTCATATGGACTGAGCTACTGTTGATCCAGGTGCCAGCGCCAGGGAAATTGACCCCAGGGACTATGTCAGGGCTTTATAATCAGGAGACTATATTGTTCCTCCAAAAGGTAACATGAGAAGTACCTTCGCCAGGAGAGTTGTGACCACCAGTCTCAATTAACACCTTTAAGAGCATAGGGTCAAGAGGGAGGGAAGAACCATTGGTTGAGCATCTCCTCTATGCTAGACAAGACTATTTAGTTAGCTCCTTTAGTCCTCACAGCAGCCATCCGACTGACGTCTGCATATCTATGTACATCCTGCTTTACAGATGAGGGACCAAGGTTCAGAGAAATTGTAACAAGACGTTAAAACCAAGTTTTGCCTGAAGTGTGAAGACAACCTCTATTTCAAAAAGAGATGAGAAATGGCAATACAAATTTTTGCAATTGATTCATGACTCTTGAGTCTCTTGCCCACACTAAGAGAAGAAGGGCAGGAGCATTGCCAAAGAGGTACGTCCGGAGAGAGCGTGTGCTGTGTGGAGTCTCCCTTGGGGCCGGGTGGGGGTGCTTTACCCTCACCTCAAGTCTAGGGAAAAGGGCTTTAGTGGAACCACTTAGAAAGCCTAATGTGTCTGCCCTGTAGTTTGGGGTACCCAGGGGACTGGTGTCTGACTCGTGCCTGTAAGTCTAAAGGGAGTGGGGTTGGTTGGTTCCTGAACTGTGGGCAGAGGCTGCTGCTGCACTGGGTTTGGCCTGAGCAAGCTGAATAAGTCATGGTTAAAGATGTGTGAGGGCAAAGGATGGGCCACAAGTGGGAAATAAGGCTGGAGAGGGGTTATCTTAGATTCTACCCTAAAAGGGCTTCCCCAGAGGGGCAAGGGGATCCTTAAAAAAGAGTCCAGAAAGGTGCTGCCAGATATCTAGGGACTGTGAAGGGGGTCACAAGGGACCAGCTATTACAGAGATGTATTCATCTATGTCAAGAGAAAGAAGATGAGAGATCCAAGTTGATGGGAGCTCTCCCAAGAACCCATAAGAGAATCCTCAAAAAATAATACTCAGCTTTAACCATCTGCCAAGTCTAGAACACACCAATTCTAGATCTCGAGGTCAAAATGACTGGAATGGCCACAGATCCTGCCTGAGTGTTCATCCAGGGACAGGGCCAGAGCCAGCCCACCCCCAGGGTCATGAGACACAAAAATCAACCTGCTTCTGTTACCCCTCCAAATGATAACAGCTATTTTCCCAAGATATGGATTATAGATTATTTTAATTTTACTTTGTGTATATTTGTTCAATCAATTTTTAGCACTTCGTATGTGCAAGGCGTTGTTTATATTATTTTGAAATGAATTTTTTAGAAGGCTAATTTTAGAGATGCAGGAAAAGAAGTCCATGATAGTGGAAGCTGTCTATCCCTGTTCCCTTGGCAAGCAAAATGGAAGGCAAGAATCCAGGTGTCAGGAGTGAGCATTTGGCATAACCCACCTTTCAGTGGGTCTCATCCAGAAAACACAGCTGCATAAGCCCGATGCGTGAAAGCAAGACCTACTGGAGACATCCCTTAAGTGTTAACACATGCTGTGTAAAACACAAAGCTTGAGTTTTCAAATTCTGTGGACCCAAGAATCAAGAGTTAACCAGAGCAGCATCTAACAGTACAAAACAGTGATATTTGCATCTTAAGGTCCTTTTTCCTCTTCTATGCATTGTACATATTGTCGTATCAGCCAGGTAACTTAAGAATTAAAAGACATCCCTCTGATAGACCCGCTCCTCCTGAATATTCAAATATTAAAGAATTATTTCAAGTGTTCATGCTTATGTCTCTAGCCTCATCTCTCCAGATTGCCCTTCATACACACACACACACACAATCTGTCTCCCTCTCCTCATCTCTCCTCATTTCCCTACCCTCCATGGCTCAGTTATAGTATATTTTTCCTCAGTTTTGTAAATGCATCATGCTCTGTCTTCAACTTCCATACATTCTCCACCACCTTTTGTCACCAGGAAACCTCCCTTAAACCCCAAATCAGAGTTAGGTCAGCCCCATCACGCAGTTGACTTCTACATTTTAATTGTCTATTTTTTTGTGTAGGCTTTAAACTATAAGTTCCATGAAAGCAAGGAATTTGTCTTCCATGCATACACTTAAATAAATATTGTGTATTCTGTCTGCCCCAGACTCAACTCTGAATAAGACATCACTGACTTCCCTGTCTAGAATACTAGAAGTACCTTCCAAACATTGGTTGACTAGATGGATGCATGGATAGATGGATGGATGGATAGACAGGTGGATAGGTATGGCAATTAGGAATATGTCAGCTAGGAATGTGTTCAGCTGCAGCCAAAATAAAATCTAAAATTTATCTAAAATTTAGGTGGCTTAAATAAATAAGGAATTGACTTACCTCACATGACAAGAAGGCTTAGAGAGGCTGTCCAAGGTTGCAAGTGGTTCCACAAAGCTGCCAGGAGCTTCTATGTTTCTATTCTCTGTCCTTAGTGTGTCACTGTGTTTTATGACAAAAAGATATGGCCATGTCCTAACCTCTGGTACTTGTTAATGTGACCTTATTTGGAAATAGGGTTTTTGCAAAGGTAATCCAGCTAAGATGAGGTCATACTGGAGTAAGATGGGTCCTAAGTCCAATATGACCGGTTCCTTTATAAGAAGAGAAGAGACACCCACACAGCAAGAATGCCATGTGACAACAGAGGCAGAGATTGGAGTGATGCTTCTACAGGCCAAGGACAGCCAAGGATTGCTGGCAACACCAAAAGCCAGGAGGAGGCAGGGAAGGAACCTCCCCTGGAGCCTTGAGAGGGAGCGTGGTCCTCTGACGCCTGGACTTGGACTTCTGGCCTCGAGAACTGTGCGAGAATAAATTTCTGTCGTTTTAAGCCACTCAGTTTGTGGAAATTTGTTACGGTGGCCCTAGGGAACTAATACAGGGTGTGACTGTCCTCCTCATAGTTACAGGATTTCTAGGAGTTATAGGACAACTACATTTCTACGCATCTCTGCTCTGGTCAGAAAGAAGGAGGAAGGAACAAAAGTCTCACGGGCCATTCCAGTCTAGTCTGCACCTTAAGAAGCTTTCTTGAAAGTCCAATCACTGATATCAACGTCTGTCTCGTGGACCAGGACTGGTCACCTGTCTGGGCATTCTTTAACTGCAAGGGAGCCTGGGAAAGTGAGTATATTTAGTTTTCAAATTCTATAATTGAGGAAGGCAAGAGGGATTGTAAATGACTTTGGATTTGCCAATCCTTAGTGATGTAATTATGTTAAGTATGTCATTGTCCTATTCAAGGCACTGGTGTTAATATACCTCCCATGCTTCTCCTCCCCTCTCCCCAGTATGTGTTTATTTAAACAAACAAATACTGCATTCATGAGAACAGGCCGTGTGGCACAGGTGACTGGTCAGAATATGACAATCAGGAACAGGCCTCTCACGAATGGTGGGTGTGCATGTGACTGGTGAGAAACAGCTCTGTGTTCTCTCTCGTCCCCAGGACCAGGATGTCCTGGGATGAGTGCAGGGAACGAGCACTGCTGAAGGAGGGAGCTGCCAGCCTGTGGCTCACTGGCCTCTCCCCTCGCTGCTGAGCTCCCCCTGCCTGAGGGCTGCCACTCACCCTCTGGTCAAACTCGCAAACACCCACTGAGCCTCAAACTAAGCTATTCATAGGCTGGGCCAGAGTACCTGCAACCCCCTAGGGTTTGCTTTCTACATTTTAAAATGATACATGTAATAGACATGTTCTCCTAAAAAAGCAACACTTTGAAGATTGATAGACTAGAAGTGAAATGTCTCCCTTTACCAGCACCCCCCATCAGCTGCCCCTAGTCTCAGCTCCCTTAGCAGATGTAACCCCTGATAACCATTTGTGTGTTTCTCCCACTTTGCCCTCATTCCTGCATTTACATGCATATACCACACACACACACCACACACACAGTTTGTATATTTTATAAATGGGATTACACTGCCACCCATTTGTTTCATTTTACAATGTCTTGGTTTTCCTTGTCAGGATTTTCTATGATTTGTCTAAACAATCCTATACTGGATGAAGGTTGTATAACAAGTGATGTATGGAACAGACTTGTGCAGACTGCCTGGGGTCACATCACGTCACAATTCTGCCTCCCGCCAGCTCTGAGACCTTGAATAAGCGAATTCTCCACCTTCGTCTGTGTAATGGGGATAAGAAAAGCTCTTATAGGGTTGTCACAGAGAATTAAGTGAGTTCATTTACGTAAAGTGCTCAGAAAAGTACCAACCCAGAGAAGGCCTCATGTAAGCATTAGCTATTATTCACAGTAGCCAGCCCTGTTGGCCCAGTGGTCAAGATTCGGTGCTCTCATCACCAAGGCCTAGGTTCACTTCCCAGTCAGGGAACCACACCACCCATCTGTCAGTTGTCATACTGTGGCGACTGTGTGTTGCTGTGAGGCTGAAAGTTATGCCACCGGTATTTCCATTACCAGCAGGATCACCCACAGTGGACAGGTTTCAACGGAGCTTCCAGACTAACACAGAGGAGGAAGAAGAACCTGGCCAAGCATATCCGAAAAAAATTGGCCACAAAAACCCTATGAATAGCAGCGGAGAGTTGTCTGATACAGTCCAGAAGGTGAGGGTTGGGACAAAACGTCACGAGGAGTTGGAATCGACTCCACGGCACTCACAACAAATTTTTCATAGTAATGGCGACATTGCCAATGTTTCTATTATCATATTTTAGCAAACAACTTGCAGATAGTTCTGCTGAAGCATGTATGAGTGTTTCTATGCCACAGATTTCTATTCCTAGAAACGGAGTTGCTATATTAAAAGGCATACATGTTTGAATTTTGCTAGACCCTACTAACCTGTGTCTCCCAAAGGGAGACCATGTAGAGAATTTACTTGCACTGGCGCCAATACTGGATGTTGTCTCCGAGTCTTTGATGATCTGTGGGTTGAAATGGTGTTTTGACACTTTATCTTGCACTTCCCTGACTACCTCTATGGGGGGGTATCCTTTCACAGATTTATTCACCACTTCCCACCCTCGTTCCTCTTTTTCTTCCATGAATCCACCAGCCGTGCCTACTTTGCCACTGGTTTACTTTTCTTTTTCTTATTGATTTGTATTTGCTTTCTACATATCGTGGCTATTAACCTTTTGTGATTATGAATGTTAGATTTTCACCCACTGAGTTGTTTGTCTTTTATCAGCCCGTCATACAAAAGTACCAATTTTTAGTGGTAAATTCTGACAAACTTTTCCTTTGGCATTTTGTGTCTAGCTAAGGAAGGTTTTTTTCCACTCCAACATTATGGAAAACAGTCCTCATTATCCGAGAATAACTAGTACCAAGGAAATAATGAAAAAAAGTCTGAGTTGAAATTTTATCTGGAAAAATGAAATGAAATAAGTGTTTTTATATTATATCTAACCACATTTCCATTGTAATTTGAACCATAAACTAATTTTCAAAATGAACAAGAAGCAAATCAGACTTTTATGGAGGGGGATAATTTTTTTCTAAACTTCTGGTTACATAATATAGCCTCCCTCATTTTTTACAGCACAGTCATTCTTACAGAAACATTTGCAGACGTCATCAATTCTCCCAAGGCTTTCTCTTAATCTTTTGATATTTAAATCACCCCCTTTTGAAGAATCCATCCTGACTTTCTTGTAAACTTTGTCTTCTTTGTTCCTTAACTGGTCCCCAGCTTCCAGAGCTCCATGCCGATGTCTTAGCATGAGATCTGCACAGTGATCCACTGTCATTCTCATTGACTTCATGAAATCTCCCACCGCTTTTGCCAGATTTGCGTTGTCATTATGCAGTCTCTTTGTTTCAGCATGATACCACTGCGTGTTTCTAACACCAGACTCTAATCGGAGATATTTGGATCTGGGAAGATGTTTGAGTGGAGGTAGATTTTATGTGTGGTCAGTTCATTACTTAATATTTTCATGATGTGTCTATTTTTCTTTCTGTGCAATTCTATAACTTCAGGAACTCAGAGAATGAGGACTGGGATAATGGGACTCCTTGAGCGTGCCATTCCATTTAATTCACCCAGCACTGAGCGTGTGTGCTGAGCACTATTCTAGGCACAAGGAATAAGGCACTGTCTTAGTCAAAGTCATCCAAAGAAACAGAACCAATAGGTGATACATATATATATATATATATAAAATGACATTTATTATGAGGAATTGGCTCTTGTGATTATGGAGGCTGAGAAGTCCCACGATCTGCTGTCTGCAAACTGGAGACTAGAAAGCCAGTGGTATTGATGAGGATTTTAGGCTGGTTACTTTTAAAACTACAGATGAGAAGCAGGCTCCGAGGACTGGAATTTTGCTTGCCCTTTTGAGAGACATTTGCATTTGTGAAGGAAGGGGGGGATGAGCTTGTAGGGACCTGAAATTGGCCACCCCAAGATATGACTCTTTGGCATCGGGATTGTTTTGGGCTGATTGCTTTTGATAAACTGGGACAGGGAAGGAGGCTCTGGGGAATGGAACTTGCCCTTGTTGGGACACATTTACATTTGTAAGGTAAATCTCTATCTGTAAAAGGTGCCTCCCTCTCTGTACCAGGAAGAAGAAGAGAGATGACCTTATCCCTAGAAACTCTTAATGGGGAAGGCAAGAACTTAAGTTGGTTGCTGTCTGGCAATCTCATGTAACTGGTTTAGGGTGGTGGCGTCTAACCTTTCTAACCTTTACTTAATCCGATTTGATTCTTGTCTAAAAGTCATGGGATCACCCAATGACCAGACCCCACCTGCACTGATACCATTTTAACTTTTTTTTGTTCTTTCCTTTGTCTTCGTAAAGAGATGACTCACATACCTATGCCTTAAATTTAGCCCTAACCCTCAACTCGGGGCAGCAGCAGAAGCTCTGACTGCCCGTGGATCCTGTCCCCACACACCAGCTCTGCCTGCCCATGGGTCCTGTCCCCATGCCGGCAGCAGCCTGACTGCCCATGGGTCCTGTCCCCATGCTATTCTATTCTCTAAATAAAAGAGCACTACTGCCAGATCTTAAGAGTCTAAGAAATCTTTCTTTCGACTCCTCGGCTCACCGACCCCGCGTCAGTATAGTTCCAGTCTGAGTCCGAAGGCCTGAGATCCAGGAAAGCGAAAGGCATAAGCCCCAGTCCAAGGGCAGGAGAAGACCCATGTCCCAACTCACCAGTCAGGCAGCAAGAGTGAGTTCTCCCTTCCTCTGCCTTTTTGTTCTATCCAGGCTTTCACAGGTTGGATGATGCCCACCCACACTGGGGAGGGCCATCTGCTTTACTGAGCCTGCTGATTCAAATTGTAGGGGAGGAGGACATTTTCTCTCCCCAAATGGGGGTTCGTCTGGCCGGAGAATGAATTAAATTCACATGAGACAGAATAGCAAGAGAAAATTAAACAAAGCTTTATGAGGAACCATGGCTCGGGTCCTTTCTTCCCGAAGGAAGAAAGGGCACCGAAGAAGTGGGGTGCACATAGTGGTTATATACCCCCAAACGGGGTGTTTCACATGTGACTGAAACGTCCCTCCCACAATAGTCACAAGATTGCCCTGTCGGCACAGTGCTTGATGGACACAGCAGGTAGTGGTCGGCTATCTCGGTGGGCGTAGCAGGAGGCAAGTCTATGTCTGGAGCTGGGCGGTCACAGGTGAGCGCAGCAGCAATCGGTTCCTAGCCTAAGGAAAGATGCTTAATCCTTAAGAAATGCCAGCGTTGGGAGGGGGAGGGAAGTTAGTTACAGGAGGTTACCAGACTAGCACAATAAAATGCAGATTTTAAGTCCTTGCCTTTGGTATTGATTAAGAGTTTTTAGAGAGAAGGTCATCTCCTTTCTTCTTCCTGGTACAGAGAGGGAGGCAGCTTTTACAGATAGAGATTTACCTTACAAATGTAAATGTGTCCTAACAAAGGGCAAGTTCCATTCCTCAGAGCCTCCTTCCTTGTCCCAGTTTATCAAAAGCAATCAGCCTCAAATAATGCTGAAGCCAAAGAGACATATCTTGGGGTGGCCCATTCCAGGTCCCCACAAAATGCTAATCTCCTCTGGAAACACCCTCACAGACACACCCAGAAATAACGTTTAACCAGATATCTGGGTACCCTGCAGGCCAGTCAGGTTGACACATAAAATTCACCATCACAGCACATTTGGCAGTTGTAATCCCTTTAACGTGGATTTCCTTTTCTATTGAAGGAACAGAACACACTGAACAACGCTCTCCCCTAACCCCACCCTCCACCCCCCTCACAATCACGCACACAAACCAACACCACAGCCTACTTCCTCCTGATAATTCCCACGAAAACTTCGAAAGGCTATTTCCAAAACCACCAGGGACAAACCAAACTAACACCTGTGAGAAAGTAAAATCCTGGTCAGGGAAAGAACGTGCAGACGTGAATCGTATAAGGAACGGATGGGACTGATTCTCTCACCTGACAAAGCGGTGGACTGCAGTCAAGCTGGCAAGACGAAACCCCAGCTCCTTCCAGCTCTGGCCTTCTACAGTCCAGCATCTGCTGTCTTGAGCCAGGACTGACTCATGTTGGACCAGGTTCCCAAATATGCTGTGTTAAACAACTGTGTCTGAGCCTTTGACAATGCCAGACACTACAGTGAGGGGAGAAAGATGATAAGGCCGTGGTCCAGGCTCTCAAGGATCTTACAATATAGCTGTGAGGATCAGCAACATTACAGCAAGTGTTGTGAGGGTCATGTGTGGAGTGGTGGATTTCACACTGGTTCCAAGAGGCTCCGTGGAGGTTCCTGTGGGGCCACCCTGAGGAGGACCAGCTCTAGGCTGCCTCCCACCTACCCCAACTTTGCCTAGGAGCACCTGTTTTTATCAGGTTTACTTATTGGGTATTATCGAAGATATTATTTAAAGAAAAGATTCTGTTTTTAAAGATCAAAACCCTGTGATCTAGAGCAAGGGTCTGCAAACTACAGCCTGGAGACCAAATCTGGCCCATCTCCTGTTTTTGTAAATAAAATGATATGTATTGGAACCCAGCCATGCTCATTCACTTATATGTTGTCCGACTGCGTCGTGCTACAAGAGCAGCGTTGAGTAGTTGTGACAGAAACCGTATGGCCTGAGAGCCTAAAATGTTTACCCTCTGACCTTTTACTGAAAAAGGTTGCAAACCTCTGACTTAGAGGAAAGACATCTGGAGTTGGACGGGCTCAACTATCTGTGCTCCCATGGAGGCAGTGAGTTATGATTTAGAGGAAGGGCAGACCCCAGTGGCCAAAATCTTCCTCCCGATGATCACCCAACATTCGCCATTGAGGTTTCATTCCTTCAGCCGCCTGCTACCATGCGAATCTGTCTGCCTGCCCCTGGAATGCTGGGGAAGTGGCCTCTATCCTCCTTCTGTTCCACTGGGCTCTTCCTCCCGGATGATTTACTATGAGGAAATGAAGCTTGTGTCTCAGGGCCCCCCCTCTGAGGCCTGGTACCTAATCTTAGAATTTTTTCTTAAAGAAGGCTCGGGAAAAATGAGGTCTCCTCCCAGTTTTATTTAATATGTTCCAGATAGTACCTGCCCTGTCTGGCAGGCCTTTTGCCTTCCACTCCTCTAGAGCCCCTGAGTTCAAGGATGGTGAACTCTCCACCTCCAGCCTCCATGCGGTAGGAGGCTGCCCACTGCCCCTCTCTGCCTACCAGGCCTCTTGTCAGGGACAGAAGGCCATCAGTGCCCAGTTTCGACATCTGAGCCTAGGTGCTTGATTTTATGAGTCAACTTGGCTGGGCCACAGTGCCAAGATATTGGTCAAACATTATTCTGGATGTTTCTGTGAGGGTGTCTTTTGGATGAGATTAACATTTAAATTAGCAGGCTTTGAGTAAAGCAGATTACCCTCCATAATGTGAGCGGGCCTCACCTAATCAAAGGGCTGAACAGAACAGAAAGACTGACCTTCCCCCAGCGAGAAGGAATTCTGCCAGCAGGTGGCCTGTGGACTTGAACTGCAACATTGGCTCTTTCCTGGGTCTGCAGCATGCTGGCCCACCCCACAGATTTTGGCCTCGCCAGCCTCCATAATAGTACAAGCCAATTCCTTAAAATAAAGCTCTCTCTATTTCTCTCTCTCTCTCTATGCATACAGTCATGTGCCACACAACGACATTTCGGTCAACAACAGACCACATATACAGTGGTGGTCCCGTCAGCTTAGTCCATACAGCCTAGGTGTGCAGTGGGCTCTACCATGCAAGTTTGTATAAGTGCACTCTGCAATGTTCACACAACAACGACATCGCTTAATGATGTGTTTCTCAGTATGTATCCCCATTGTTAAGCGACATATGGCTATATATACACCTCCTATTGGTTCTGTTTCTTTGGAGAACCCTAACTAATATAGTGGGTGAGTTAGGCCTGGCTTTCCTGTCAATTCACACAGGTTTGGCGTGGAGAAAGACATGGGACGGGGACATCTGGCACTGCAGGGCCTGGTACTCTGAGCGTTAGTGGGTACTTGCTTCGTCGCCAACAAAATCAATACTTGAATCCCCATCTGGGCCCCTTGAATCTGTTCTTTATCAATTAGAGAGGAGAAAGGGGTGAACAGTGGGCACTTTCAACCTTGGACGTTTATCACAATCGGTTTCAAAAAGGATCTGAAACTCACACAGAAAAAGGGATAAAGACAAGAGGGTGTAGTATTTTTTCCAGAGAGATCTGAATTTCAAAAGGGAATGAATTTCACTGGGTTTCATTTTGTTCTTTAAACGTTTGTGAATTTTCCATATAGTCTTCAATTAGCATGTATTATACTCATACTGGAAAAATAAAATTTCAATCTGAATTTACTGGGTTTCACCACTTCCTCCCCCAGACGTGTTGCTTTGCCCTCGTGTCTGATACTGGGTGGCTGGCGCTCCATCCTAACGCTGGAGTCGACCTCCCTGCATTTGCAGGTCCCCTGATTCGCATATTGATTCACACGGCACATCTGCCTTCAGTGCCTCTGAGCCGACGTGCTCCAGGCACCGAGCCGGAACAGGCGCACGCCCTCTGGATTGGTTTGCCTGAGTTCATAGCCCACCTCTGCCTCTCATTAGCTGTTCAAGCTCAGTCAATTTACTTAATCTCTCTGTGCCTTGGTTTTTGGTTTTGTTTGTTTAAGTAAAACAGGGCAAATGATAGATGAAATGAGACAGCGAGTGAAGCAGGGAGGGCAAGCCTGGGTGGTAGTAAGCTCTCAATACGAATCAGCGCTTCCAGACACTGAGAAAGGCAGTGGAAGAATTTCTGTCTGTCGGTTTCTGTTTTCAGAGTGAAGGGGGAGGAGGTCAGGCTGTCATTTTGAGGAAAGCAAAGAAGCTGTGAAGAAAGAGGGAAGTTAAAGGGTGGAGTGTAGTGCCTGGGGTCCACACCCCTCTAGTGGCACTGGGCTGGGGTCTTGTGATGCTCTCCAGGGCACAGGGGTCGGAACAGAGAGAAAGACTTGGATGAGTCCAGGCTGGGTTCAGGCGGGTGTGATGGAAGGCCATTGGAACCAGGGACACGGGCAAGAGAGTGGGCCATGTGACAGAAGAAGCGTGCACGGGAGTGCTGCGTCCTGCTTGTTTCTGTAGAGGACACCAGACCCTTACATAACCGGTATGAGCACGCCCACCAGCCTGGGGCACAAGGAAGGCAGCAGCACTGCTATTTTTCAGATTGATTCTGGCTCAGGCTGCAACATGCCAGATCAGCAGGAAGTTCAGTATCTCTCACTGCGGCTTCCCGCCAACCTCTCAGCATTGTCCCCAAACCTCCACGTGCTTATTAGTGTCTCCAAAGCCAGTCCCGTCCAGTCACATGAAGCAAAACTGAGACAAACGCCCTTGGGGCTGAAGGAAACCACAGCCACCCCCAGAACGCGGCTGTTCTGGAATTAGCTGCCCGGCCAGGCAGTGAGGATCACAAGAGCTACAAATAAGTACTCATCTTGTCTGATTCAAAGAAATCATTGGTGCCACTGTCTGTTTCAAGACAGTGATTCTTCAAGGCAGCAACATCCCACTTTTCAAGAGTATCTCTAACCAGGAAGCTCCGATCACCAAGGTCCCACCACAAGCATGCACCCCATCCAGCAGATAGGAGCCCCCCTCAACTCTACTTCAGAACCATCTTTTCCCCCCTAACACCCTAGGCCATCCCACTGAGCCTAGGTCACCTGGCTAGACTGCCCCTTCCCTCGTGGCCAGCAGCCTGAGGAAGACCTTGAAATCCCTTCTCTCTGGAGACCTTCCTCAGCAGGAACCAGCTCAATCTGTAGAGGTCCAAGTAAGTTCAACCTCAAAGGGGAAAAGATTGGAGTTTCCATTTCCTTTCTCACAGGAAGTTCCTTATGTTCCTACCCTTTGGTGACCAGAGGGATGGGCAGCCTGAGTCAAGTCACCAACAAGGCCCTGGCCCACCCCCACAGGAAGGCTTGCTGCATATTTACACAAGCAAATCGCTCACCTGATTCTTCCCGCAACAGAGAAGCTGGCAGAATTTTATGAGTGGGAATTTCATTTCTACTTTTTGCCATAAGGGGGCAGTAGATGCCTTCATATAAACCAAACACCCTTACAGAACCTTTGGGGAAACGGCAAAAGCTGAAGTCAATTTTGAATATATTTTTTTTAAAGACCCACCAGGTGTTTTGAAAGACTGTACCGGTGCCTCCTTGTCCTTCCAGGCTCATCTTGAATAGCATCTTCTCAGTCAGCCCATCTCTGTCCAGCCTTCCTACGTAAATCCACAAGGCTTTCTGAAGGAGGTGATACCTGACGAGACTCCTAAAGGATGTATGCTGCTGTCCGGAGAAGAGCATGGGGGAGAGGTCCAGCAATTACTTAGGCAATGACAAGCAGGATTGATTTGAGGATGAGACTGAAGGCAGAAAGGGCCCTTAGGAGAAGGCTGCAGGAGTCCAAGCAAGAAGCCTTGCTGCTGGGGCTAGAGCAGAGCAGTAAATGTGGAAAGGACAGGATGGGCATATTTAGGAGACAGAATATAGCAGTAAAGGAAAGGGAGAAATTGAGACTGCCACGCAGGTCTCTAGCATGGGTGAAGAGGAAAATGGTGACGTGAACCGAATGCGAGGTCCAACCCAGGAGGCAGAGCTGGTTTTGGGGGAAGGTGATGACCACTGTTTTGCACTGTGGAGTCTGAAGTATGTGGAGAGCATTTGGGGGAGATCTGCAATTTTACACATGAACATCGTGCTTGGAAGAGAAGACTAGGCTGAAATCACTGAATTGGTCCCTGTCAACATAGTCAAATACAAGAGAATTCGTCACTGTCAACAGAGTTAAGACGTAAGAGTGGGTCACACCTGCTGGGCAGAGCACGTAGATTGAGAAGGAGAAAGGTTAATTCTCATTACCCCCGATAATCACCAATGTTTAAGGATGGGCAAAGGACAAACAGTCCATGCAGAAAGAGCAGCTGGAAAAGCGTGCAGAGAACCAGGGGAACATGGAGCTGTGGGAATCCACGCAGTAGCGCGTTTCAGAAAGCAGGCTATATCAGTCAGCTTGTGTGGCCACAACACAGGGCCAGACCAGGCAGCTTAAACAACAGAAATTTATTTTTTCACAGTCTGGAGGCTGGAAGGCCAAGACCAAGGTGTCAGCAGGGCTGGTTTCTCTGAGTCCTCTCCCTGGCTTGTAGATGGCCATCTTCTCCCTGTGTCCTCACATGGTCTTCTCCGTGTGTGTGTCTGTGTCCTGATCTCCTTTTCTTAGAAAGACACCAGTCATATTGAATTAGGGCCCACCCTAATGAGCTCGTTCTAACTTAATTATCTCTTCAAAGGCCCTATTTCCAAATAAATAGTCACATTGGAAATACTAAGTCTTCATGACCAAGTTGAGGACCTGAGGTTTTGGGGTTTAAGCAATTTGCCCAGGGTGATGCTGCTGCAGATGGCCAGGCTGGGAGGCACCCTCATAGCTGTTTGAAAGCTCCAAAGCCCTTAATAAACCATTTGCTTGGATCCTGGAATACATTTCCCATAGAAATGTGATTGGTGGTGATTGGGTCCCCGCCGGCCTGCAAACGCAGGTTTAAAGAATAATGTATAGGGGCCGGCCCCATGGTGGAGTGGTGAAGTTCACACGCTCTGCTTCTGCGGCCCAGGGTTTCATTGGTTCGGATCCTAGGCGAGGACATGGTACCGATGAGCAGGCCATGCTGAGGCGGCGTCCCACATGCGACAACTAGAAGGACCCACAACTAAAAAAAAAATTATATATATATATATACACAACTATACACTGGGGTGATTTGGGGAGAAAACACAGGAAAAAAAAAAGCAGCAGCTTGGCAACAGTTGTTAGCTCAGGTGCCAATCTTTAAAAATAAAAAAGAAGAAGAATGTATAAAAAATGCTTTTTGAATTCTACTAAAAATAGAAAAGTCTAAGCCTTTGCTATATTGATGATCAAGTAAAACAGCAAAACAAGAATATCATCGAGCAAGAAATGTTTTTAAATAACCTTAAATGCTAGGACTTGATTAAACGTCGATAAAAAAGTAAGGAAAGGCTCTGAGGCTTTTTCCAACATCTGAGTTAGAAACCCATTTCTTTATGCTGCTCAATTTACTTCGGACATATGGCTCCCCTCCCCACTCCTTGATTCAAGTCTTTCATTGGCCATGATTGGGGAGTTTATTGATAATAAATGTAATCTTAAGATTACTAGAAATTTTTCTTGAAAGTTAGTTAATATATGTAAAATAGTGCCTGGCATATAGTAATTAGATTATATGTCCTGCGTACTCTTCTAGACTCGTTGAATGTATTAATTCTTTTATATTAACTTATTTAATCCTTATATAACAATTCTATTATTGCCCTTGGTTTGTGTATTGGAGGCCCAGAGAGAGAAGTAACTTTCCCAAGATAGCACAGCTAACCAATGGCAGAGCTAAAGTCCAAACCAGGACTTCTAATGCCTTTAAATGGGAGGAAAGAAGCTAATGAAGATGTGTGTATCCATTTGTGACAGCTAATCTTATGCAACAACTTGGCTAGGCTGTGGTATCCAGTTATTTGGTCAAACACAGGTTGAAATGTAGCTGTAAAGGTGTTTTTCAGATGTGATTAACATTTAAATCAGTAGGCTTTGGGTAAAGCAGGTTACTCTCCATAACGTGGGTGGGCATTGTCCAATCAGTTGAAGGCCTTAAGAGCAGAGACTGAGGTCTCCCTCCCAGCAGAAGCAATTCTGCTTCTAGGCTGCAAATAGAAGTTGTGCCTGAGCTTCCAGCCTTCAGACTCAAGACTGTATCAACTCAGCTGAATTAAGTCAGCCAGCCTGCTGACCTGCCCTGCAGATTTCAGACTTGCCAGCCCCAACAATTGTGGGAGCCAATTCCTTAAAATAATCTCTTTCTCTTTCCATAGATAGATGATAGATAGAGAAATGATAGATTAGATAGATAGATAGATAGATAGATAGATAGATAGATAGATAGATAGATAGATAAGATAGATAGATAGATAGATAGATAGATAGATAGATAGATAGATGATAGATAATGTCTCTTGGCGGCTTCTCTGGAGAACCCTAACTAATACCCATGTGATAGGTATTGCCTGAGGTCAGCAATGAAACTGTGGATGAAAGACAGAGGCAAAAGGGCAAGCTTCACAGGTGCCCCTCTGCCTGCTACGGAGGAAGATGTGGTAGGGAGGGTTCATGTTGGCTCGTGTTGTACTTGGAGCCAGACCCCAGTTAGCAGTGTTGGAGCAAGACAGCTTGGCTGTCACCAGTGAAAGAAGGGGTGTTGGAGATGATGGGGGGCCTCCTTCCACTGGAGCACTGGGGTGTGGGTGGCTGCAGGGAGGGAGTGTGCAATACACAATTCAAAAGCATTAAAGAATAACTGACATTAGCAACCTGGGGAGTCCTTTACACATGTCTCTGAAGTATCAAGAACTAGTTATTCAATACTCCATCACCTTCATCTTTACTCCTTCCTTCCTTATGATTTCTGTCAGCTTTATTGAAGTAGAATTTACATACAATAAAATTCACCGATTTTAAGTATACAATCCCACTAGTTTTGACAAACGTACAAGTCACCTTACCAACCACCACAATCTGATACGGAACACTTCCAGCACTCTGCAATCTCCCGATGCCCCTTTGCAGTCAATTCCTTCCCCCACCCCCGGCCCCTGGCAACCACTCTGCCTTCTATCTCTGTCGTTTTGCTTTATAGGGAATTGCATACAGGTGGGAGGATATGATATATACTCCTTTGCGTCTTGCTGCCTCCACTTAGCATTATCCTTTTGAGCTTCATCCATTTGGTTGCACGTGTCAGTCATTCATTCATTCAGTTCGCTGAGTAGTGTTCCACAGTACGGATATACCAAATTTGGGCTCCCTTTACCAGTAAGACATTTGGATTGTTTCCAGTTTTTGTCTATTATGGATAAAGTTACTATGAACATTCAAGTCCAGGCCTTTGAGAAATATGTTTTCATGTCTTTTGGGTAAATACCTAAGAGTGGGTTGCTGGATCGTGTGGTAAGCACATATTTAACTTTATAAGAAACTGCCAAACTGTTTTCCAAAGTGCCTAGATGTGATTTTTAATTTACAACAAGAGGAAGGGGAGAGAGGAGAAAAAACAATTTGCTGTTGTTTAGTAGAAATCAACAACAGATAAAAGGCTTTCAAGGAGGAATAGCAGTTTGGGACCAGCAGTGGGTTCTATTTCTATGTGCTATTCCTTTCCACGGGCCACAAAATCAAGCGTTGATTGTACTTTGACACCTTCAAATTAACACAACGTGAGACAGGTATGACCATCCTCACACCTCAAATTCAAGTATCCCAGAGAAAAATGCATTTCAGAAATTTTCTTTAGACCAAATTAATTTCAACTTGGTGCCCACATTCCCCAGGCTGGAGAGAAACCCAACCGCAGACATTAGGGTTCTCTCCCTGTCTCCAGAGAAGTGACAAGGTGCCAGGGTCTTAGCTCAGCCAAGACAAAGGGACGTGTCCTGCAGTCATCGGTCATTAGCACCTCTGGGATACCAACTGACCAGTCCTCAGGTCACTTAGCCAAGCTATTTCTGCAGTCTTGAAGGATTGCTTGCCCCTCTCGGTCTAAGTAGTTCCAAATGTCAAATAACCCCGATACTCCAGTGAGATCCCTGGGGCACAGGGATGTCTGACAAGGCTAGGGATCGCGCATCCCATTCCCCTCTGAGGTGCTGCCACCTCTGGGAGCAGGACACAGTTCTCAAAGAGGTTTGTAAATGAAAGTCAGGGAAGAAAAGTCTTGGCAATAACGTCCACTTTCCATCCGAGTAACCTATTAGCTACTTGAATTGGAGAAGAGTAAGAAAAAGATACAAGGAAGAAAAACATAAATCATTACTACAAAAACGATCCTGCCAAAAACAGAGTAACGTTTGCAATATGATTAATAATAATTCATGTTTTTGAAGGATGAAAAAATGAATACACAAAACTACTAGAAATATGGAAACCAAATGGAAAAGGATTAACCGTCAGCTCACAATCTGCCTGCTAGAGATGAAGATGCCTTTCAGGAGACCTTCTAGCACACGAGTAGCCTTCAGGTTGCTCACCTAGAATCAGCAAGCATCCTTAACTCAAGAGAGACAGAGCTCAAGGCTCGCAGGCCTGGCTGACGCTGAGAGGAGAATGTGAAGACCAAAGGAAGCCACCTCTAGAAGGGAGGGAGGGGGTCATCTCTGGCAGTGATAGCAGACTGTGCTGGGCTTTGGAGCATTTCTCCCCTATAGACACGTCCTTTTAATCTCAGGTTTTCAGCTTTTTCATGCAACAAAGAGAGAGTAAAAGCTAGACTCAGGTGGCACGTCAAGAAAACTTTGGAAGAGGAAAGTGTGGGCGCATGTATAATGAGGGTGCTTAGTACATTGCAGGTGGCTAATCGTCCAATTCCACGTTCATGGTGGTGATTGTGAATTGTGCTCGAGAGACTGTCTCAAAGGACAGTCACAAATATCTCCACCAACCATTGTGGTTTGGTGGTGGTGGAACTCCACTGGTCAAAGCGACTTTCAAGGGTCCTGAGTGTCATTAGTTGGAGGATCTGACACCATTCAAACTGCTCATGGCGAGGGACCTATCACCTCCATTTTGCCAGATCCAATGACAGCATTCAGTGCTCGCCCCTCTCCCAGAATCACTTGTCATCCCTCATCCCAGCAGATGGATCCTTCCTCTTGTCACACTCTCTTCTCCTGGCTTCGTGACATCACCTGGTTTTCCCCCTTTGTCTCTGGTTACTCTTCCTCTTTGCTGGGCCTCAGTTCTCCAACTGACCTCTAAATGGTGGCATCTGCCCAGCTCAGCCCTTGCCCCTTGCACTGTCTTGTTCACCAGTCTCACTGTATGCATCTGTTGCATGCACCGTCTCCTCCCGGAGCAGCCTCTCTCTCTCCTGCCTCTCCACAGTTTGGAGGTCACATGTGCGATGCGTCAGGATTTCATGTGCTCATTTCTCCTGGATGGTGTTTCTGCAGAGGGCGGAGTTGGCATTGCAGGGAGCAGGGCGGAGCTGCTGAGCTGTTTCTCGGGGACTCATTTCTTACCTTGTTATTGACGATCGGCCCTTTGCTTGCTTCGGCCCGCAGTTTGCAGACTCTTACTTACCCTTTGGTTGTTCACACTCTTAGGTTTTGGAGGAGGGAAGCTTTTGTGATTGAATTTCCCTCTGTCAACTTCAATCAGAGGTCAGAGTCCTGATGAATATGTTTTCTTTCTATTTAAAAATCTCATTAGAAGTGTGTGTTTCTGTTGTATCACACATATGAGCCTAGCTATAATTTTCCTTCCCAGCTCTTATCACAGTTTGTAAGTATATATTTATTGGGGAAATAATTTTCTAATTTATCCCCCATCAGTCAGAAACTCCATGAGGGCAGGGACTGTATCTGCATTGTGGCCTTGGTCATTAGCAAAATGCCTGACATATGATGGGTATGTGCAGTATTTGTTGGATGAATGAATAATTTAATCAACCAATTAGTCAGTCAAGCAATCAATATATTGCTAGGGCCAGGTTATCCCCTCTCACTCATAGTAATAGTTAATAATGCCCCCCCCCACATTGATTTTGGGGTGTGTGTGTGTGTGTAAAGTTAGCATTAATGGGCCTGTTTGGGTAATATGTCCTGATGATATGCTGGATACTCTGCCACATGCCAGGGTGAACGGATTTAAAGTGTGAATCCTTCACGTCTTTCTGTGCTCATGCAGCTTATAGGCTAAAAGAGACAGTAGATAATAAGTGCTGTATCAAAAGTATAGGCCAGGGGCCAGCCTGGTGGCACAGTGCTTAAGTTTGCAAGTTCTGCTTTGGTGGCCCCGGGGTTAGCTGGTTCAGATCCCGGGTGCGGACCTACACACCACATGTCAAGCCATGCTGTGGTGGGTGTCCCACATATAAAGTAGAGCAAGGTGGGCACGGATATCAGCTCAGGGCCAGTCTTCCTCAGCAAAAAAGAGGTTTGGCAGCAGATGTTAGCTCAGGGCTAATGTTCCTCAAAAAAAGAAAAAAGTATAGGCCAAAATGTGGAATATACATACAATGGAACATTACTCTGCTTTAAGAAAGGAAAGAAATTCTGACACACGCTGCAACATGGATGAACCTTGAGGACATTATGCTAAATAAAATAAGCCAGACACAAAGGATAAATACTGTATGATTCCACTTACTACCCAGAGTCGTCAAATTCACAGATACAGAAAATTGAATGGTGGACACCAGGGGCTGGGGGAGGGGAATGGGGAGGTGTTTAATGGGTATAGAGTTTCAGTTTTGCAATACGACAAGAGTTCTGGAGATGGATGGTAGTGATGGTTGCATAGCGATGGGAATGTACTTAATGCCACTGGTCTCTACACTTAAAAATGGTTAATATGGTAAATTTTATGTTCTATTTTACCACAATGTTTTTTTAAAAACCATAAAAAGTATAGGCCGAATCCTGTGGGAGCTCAGAGGAAACTCTTCTGTGCCTTCCTAAGAGGATTCTGACACTAGCTGCTAGGACGATGTATTTTCCATCTCTAGTACAGGGTATTAATCAAGGTCATATGAGAGGGGCAGTGTTCACGAATTTAATGAAGCTTGGATAAAACCAATGAGAGAAGGAAAATGTATTTCTTAAAGAGATTTTCATGTGCAAAGATGTTTGCAAGCTCTTCCTGAGTAGGCTTGGGGCACGGTTTCTGAGCAGCGATTTCAAGTTCTGAACTCGATCTTGAATCACTGACCGTATGGGCCACCATTTCCATGTCAACGTGGATCCCCTGACTGCTCACTTCTAGGGATACTCGCCAGACAGAACAGAGCTGTTCTATTACATTTGCTGCTTCCAAATCATGCTTTTTCTTTCCATTTTTAAAAAGCAAAATTCATATTTGCAACAGTTCCAATCAGTACTTAACCACACAACGACCTCAAAGATCCCAAATGTTCTGAGAGGACGGAAAACATTCATCCTGCACGTACGTGCATGGCTCTGAGGCAAACGGAAAACTCCACCTCAGGGATGCTAAAGGGAGGCCATGGCAGGCCCTGTAAACCCCTTTCGTGAGAGCCAGGCTGTGTGGGAGTGCTGTTCAAGATGATTTCCTCAGAGCCTGAAAAACGCCTCTCCTACCTGTTGCCTCTTTTTGGCTTCCACCTTATCTTCCGCTCTTTCACCCTGGCATGTGAATTAGTTATTCCCACCAAGATGGCCATGAATTTCCACAGCCACGGGAGTTGGAGTGCCCTGATAAAGGAGCCACGCCACCACGGTGGACCACCAGCATGGTGCAGCCTCTCTTAGGATGGCTCTCCCAACAAGAAAGCAAAAAGCCATTACAGCTGACTAGTTCCATCTGATTACGCAGTGTCCCAATGATGGAGTTCCATTTTAGCTCCCTTTAATATTAAATGCCTGTAAAATACAATAAAAATGATCTTGTAAGGCTTTCAGTCTTTTTAAGAAGCACAAAAGAAACCACGGATTTACAACCTGATAATTCAATTTCTTTAGACATGAAATCAATGTTATTATCTCTGCTGAACTGGAACTCTTATTTATCTTCTTCTTTGTTTTTAATATCACTAGGATTTAGTATCTGAGCATTTAGCATAAGACCACTTTTTACACGGGGAAAAGCTTTTACCAAATGAAAAATGTTCCAACATTTGTCTCTGCAGTAAAACTCTGCTGCCCTTCTTTACCATTTGGGCATCTAGAGGTCTGTGGAGCAGTGATCGTGGAAGAGCTGGGCTGAGGGAGACAGAAAGTCGGCAGGCAGAGGAGGGCCGTGCCTCCCAGGACTGCTGCTCATTTGTCTGCTCTGAGGTAACTGGGACCCCAAGACTCTTCCCACCAATTCACCTCACTATTGCCCAAAACAGCCAACCATGAGGCCAGCCCCATGGCCTAGTGGTTAAGATTAGCATGCTCCTCTTCAGCGGCCCAGGTTCAGTTCCCAGGCGCAGACCTGCGCAACTCGTCGGCGGCCATGCTGTGGCAGTGACCCGTGCACAAAATGGAGATGTTAGTTCATGGTGAATCTTCCTCACCAAAAAAAACAGGGTCAACCATTACCGTTCTTTGTTGATTAATGACTCTTTTATCAGCCAAATACGGTATTGCACTCTGGGTGGGAGGGCAGATCTTGATGGAGATTTATTGAAAATATGTTTTTAAACTAGGTGATCCCTGTTTCATAGTGAACCAGCGAATGAGGAATTGAAGTACCACCATCAGTTACCTCACAGCCTATGGGTGCCCCAGAAAGTCCCCAGGATCCAAGGTTCCCTGAAGCCTGTTGCGTTCTGTGGCTCTCCAACCGGGCAAGATTTCGGGGGATTAGAAGAAACGACTGTAATTAATGTAGCCAAAGCTCATTGTTTTCAACAAGTCCTTTTATCAGCACACATGAGAATCCCACTGTTCTGGTAACCCAGGAACTTCGGAAAGGAGAATACCTGGGGCCAGGTGACCCAGCATCTCTGGTGAGTTTCAGCTGCCCCTTAGAGATCTGCAAGTGTCACTGCCTCCATCACCCTGGGCCTGCTGCTCCCACCACCCAGATCCTCGCTCGTTCTTAGCATAGCTGAGGCAGGCTGGGAAGGGATTTTTAAAAACTTATCATACCATAGGGTCAGACAAATGGAGAGTACAATTAGAAGAGAAATGGATCAGCTTTACGCAGAGGAACAGAGGACAGAATGGTGGCTCCTAGAGGCTGGGCGGGGGGGTAAATGGGGAGGTGTTGGTCAAAGGGAACAAACTTCCAGTTACAAGATTAACACGTTCTGGGGTCTAATGTACAGCATGGTGATTATAGCTGATGATACTGTATTATATACTTAAAAGTTGCTAAGAGAGTAGATCTTAAATGCTCTCACCACAAAAAAGAAATGGTAATTATGTGACAGCCTGGAGGTGTCTGCTAATGTTCCAGTGGTAAGCATTTTGCAATACATAAATGTATCAAATCACCACATTGTACACCTTAAACTTACGCAATGTTACACGTCGATTATAACATTGTCAATTGTCAATGTCAAACATTGTCTGTTATAACATGTCCGGCTCAATAAAGCTGGAAAAGAAACAAATTTTTAAAAATTTTTAATTAAAAAAAGTTTAAAATAGTCCAGCTTTGAAGGTTGAAGGTTCCTGCCGTACCAGAGTTTGCTTATTTCAGGTCCTGGCTGACACCATGCAGGATCCCCTCAGTGTGAGCACCCGCAGAGGGAATCCTTCTCCTAATGCTGCAGCTCTTCTTCCCATCCCCAGGTTTTGACGCAGCGGATAACCTCCGCCCCACCGGCTTGAGGACAGGGACTGGCACCGTTCCCGGAGCAGAGCCAATCATTGTAAAACACCTTTTTTTAAGTTGTGAATCTCGGATTTGTAAGCCAATATATATAATAGTTTAAAATAAGGAGTATGGGGGGAAAGGATGAAAAACAAGGTACATGAGCTCAAACTGCTCATATATAATAAATATACTTTCTGGAAAAGCAATTTCCAAAAGAAATTTTCTTTCAGTTTCCAGCACAAGCACACAAGTACTCCTGACTCTAAACAAAATAAACATCCTGTGGTAATACAAGTTCCTCATGAGCTACAAAAGAGAGAGAATCCAACTGCACAATAATGTGTTTACACTCACTATAAATGATCCCTTCTGGGATATGCGCATGTTTGAAAGAAGCAAATAAAGCTTTCCCCAGAGGGGATTTCTACTTCCACCAGATAATTGGGTGGACGTGGGTTCTGCTCCTGCACCTGATCCTTACAGCATGCACACACTATCTTCAGGATGTCCCATGTCATCTGTCTCATGCATATCATATATATCTATTTTGTGTGGGCCCCTCATTGCTGAAAGCAAGTGACACCACAGTGAAGGGCATGCCAACGAACTGGTAACTGGGTCCCAAATATTTACAAATCCATTAGAACCCCTTGTAGCCATGTATCATGAATATTGTGAAAGAAAATACCACTGACTGGATAAATTTGCTTGATACATTCTTTTAGTCTGTGACATTTGAACATACGCTTCTTTGTAGCTCAGGACTTAGGTCAAATATTTAATAGCTATCTGACGATTAACAGAGCTTAAAACATAAGCTTGTTTGCTTGGGAAAAGTCATCTGCAATGGGCCAAATATTTAAGACTGAACTCGCATTTCTCTGCACGTCACCCACAGTCTGAGGCCAGCTGTTCCCACAACCAGCCAGTTTCGCCAGATTGAGGGTCTATATGCCTTTGCAGCCCGAGATGAGGGGTCTACATGACAAGGAGTTCTGGGATCCCTCCATTTAACTAGTTGATTCCAACTTCCAATAACCATCACATTCCCTCTGGACAGTATTCAAAACATCTGAGAGCAGCATTGTCTTAGTCCCCCCAGAGCAGAGCTCGGGATAAGATGTGGATCCAAAGCAACCCAAGTGTCCTTTGATGATGGACGGATGAACAAAATGTGGTGTACACGTACAATGGAATACTGTTCCGGCTTGAAAAAGAGGGAAATCCTGTCATATACCACAACATGGATGAACCTCGAGGACACTATGCTAAGTAAAATAAGCTATGCATAAAAAGACAAAGACTGTATGTTTCCACTAACATGAGGAACCCAGAGCAGTGAAGTTCATAGAGACAGAAAGTAGAATGGTGGGGACCAGGGGCTGTGGGGAGGGGATGGGGAGTTAGCGATGACTAGGTACAGAATTTCAATTTGGGAACATGAAAAACCTCTGGAGAGAGACACTGGTGACGGTGTCACAACAATGTGAATGTATTTAATGCCACTGAACTGTACATTTGAAAATGGCTAAAATGTTTAATTTTATGTTATGTATATTTTACCACAATAAAAACATTTATTAAAAATAAAAAGATGGGAGCCAGCCTTGTGGCCTAGTGGTTAAGCTTGCATGCTCTGCTTCGGCAGCCCAGGTTCAAGGGGTTGAATCCCAGGTGCAGACCTACACCACTTGTCAGCCATGCTGTGGCGGTGTCCCACATGCGAAACAGAGGAATACTGGCTCAGGGAGAATCTTCCTCAAGCAAAAAAGAGGAAGATTAGCAACAAATGTTAGCTCAGGGCGAATCTTTCTCAGCAAAACTAAATAAATAAATAAATAAAAAGATGAATGGATCCAATTTCTCTCCAATTTCTTAGGAGAAAACCCCAGGTAGCACTGTGAGGGAAAAAATAATGCAATATTGAGTATGCTAATGAGTTCCCAATGTAGGGAACTGGGGCTCAGTTTCTCTGGGCAGAGCTCACCTGAGAGTGAGGGAGCCGGGGTATTTATCCATCACCTGCAGCCCTTGTTGGCTGCTCCAGGAGCGTTAACCCTTTGGCCCTTCTAGCCTGCCTGCACACAGGCAAAGCACTCCCCAGAGGCCAGCAAACGCTCTGGCACAGAGAGGTGCAGGGGCCATAGGTGTGAGCAAGGACTGTCTGCACATGCCCACAGGGGTAGGCGGGGAGATGGGGCTCAGGCACCAACAGTGTCTGCTGCAGGCACAGCGGGTCCCAAGGGCTCAAAACTCACAACCCTCTGAAAGCGGGTCTGTTGCTTCTCCATCACACAAGAAAGGCAGCGTAATATTCTGGTTGGAAGAAAAGAATCTCCGGCCCCACCTAATTTTCCTAGTCATTAAAGTTTTGTATGCTTATTGTGTGGGTTTCTTAAAAGTGCCTTTATTTGTCACTACATTCACAATAGCAAATAATATAGTTATGTTTGGGAAATGTTTCATTTTTACCTCCCTAATTTCAAATTTCACCCTCTGCAAGCATTTCCTCTGAAAGATAAAAATTTCCATGTGTACAATATTCAGTCTGAGGGTAAATGTTTTGGAAAGGCTTGAAGAACACTCCCTCAAGTCAAGTAAAAGTTGTTTCACTCTTATTAAGTTTCACAATGTTTAAATTTGAAGACTTCAGCCTGAAAAATGCCAGGAACTCCTTTGGAGACACAACTGTGCTTTTTATTTATTTTCTTTCTTTCTCTCTTTTCTTTGAGGAAGATTAGCCCTGAGCTAATATCTGCTACCAATCCTCCTCTTTTTGCTGAGGAAGACTGGCCCTGAGCTAACATCCGTGCCCATCTTCCTCTACTTTATATGTGGGACGCCTACCACAGCATGGCTTGACAAGCAGTGCCATGTCCGCCCCCGGGATCCGAACCAGTGACCCCTGGGCTGCTGAAGCAGAACAGGTGAACTTAACCGCTGAGCCACCAGGCCAGCCCCAACAATGATGCTTTTAAAAAAATTGTAATAAAATGCACATAACATAAAATCAAACATTTTAACCATTTTTAAGTGTAACATCCAATGGCATTAAGTACATTCACATCGTTCTGCAACCACCATCACCATCCTTCTCCAAACTTTTTCCATCCTGCAAAACTAGAACTCTGTCCCCATTAAACACTAACTCCCCAGCCCTCCCTCCCCCGCCCCCTGACAGCGCTATTCTACTTCCCGTCTCTATGAATTTGACTACTCTAGGAAGCTCACATCAGTGGAATCATCTGGTATTTGTCCTTTGGTGACTGGCTTGTTTCACTTAGCAGAACGTCCTCAAGTTCATCTATGTTGTAGCACGGGTCAGAATTTCCCTCCTTTTTAGGGCTGAATATTATTTCATTGCGTGTACGCACCACATTTTGTTTATCCATTCATCCATCAGTGGATACTTGGGATGCTTCCACCTTTTGGCCATTGTGCTTTTCTAGAAAGAAAATTTCGTAGGCCCTGAATCAAGACCAGCAGTTTGCTGTGGCTGTTGGTTTCAAGCAGGAGCCGAGAGCAATGTCCTTCTATGGTCTGTCGGCCATTCAGCACCCCGGGACCCAGTCAATTGGAAGAAACATAGTCTATAGAATATAATGTCCTTTTTTTCTTTTACGGAGCAATTGGACTATGTTAGGTTTAAGAATCAGGGGCTTACTCTGTGGGGCCAGGGACTTAACCAAAATAGTATTTCTTAGCCATTCAGAGGGACTTGGAGTTTTTGGCCTTTCTCTGCCTCTCTCACTCACGGGCTTGCTTTGTGGTTGTTAGGACATTAACCAAGCAGTCCCGTATCGTCCAGTCTTTTAAGGCGCTATTCCATTTTAATTTGTTAGTATGCTGAGTGGCCACATTAGACTCACCACTGCTGAGCTTAGCTGTTGACTGCAGTTCATCTTAGAGGGAAGATGCTCTTTTTTTGATAAATATTTTTTTATTGCAGTAAAATATTTGTAACAAAATTTACCATTATAACCATTTTTAAATACACAATTCAGGGGTATTAAGTACATTCATAATATCGTGCCACCATCAGCACTGTCCATTTCTAGAACTTTTCCATCAGCCCAAACAGAGACTCTGTCCCCATTAGACTGTAACTCCCCTCCCCTCTCCCTCCAGCCCCTGGGAGCCACCATTATACTTTCCGTCCCTGAGGTTTCCTACTTAAAACATATACTTTTGGGGGGCCAGCTCCATGGCTAATTGGTTAAGTTCACGTGCTCCGCTTCAGTGGCCCAGGGTTCACCAGGCTGGATCCTGGGCACAGACCTACACACCGCTCATCAAGCCACGCTGAGGCAGCGTCCCACATAGCAGAACTAGAAGGACTTACAGCTAGGATACGCAATTATGTGCTGGGGCTTTGGAGAGAAAAAAAAAGAGGAAGACTGGCAACAGATGTTGGCTCAGGGCCAATCTTCCTCACCACCTCCTCTCCAAAAAATATACATACTTTTTTAAGCTATGCGAAAAGAAAAAGAAAATTTCGTTTTGGATCTATAGACTGATTAGACAAATGCCTCACACTGATTTACTTAATGCTCTGGGCCTCTGTTTCCTAATCCATAAAGTAAGGATGAAAATAATAGTGCCTTCCTCCCAGAGGCTGGGATAGATGAGGACGGGCTGAGTTAATACACGTGAAGTACAGGGAACAGAGACCAACACGTAGCACTCACTCAATGAACGTTAACGATTACTGTTAACATTACTATGACAGTCATTTTTGAGAATCTGCTTTCAATCTACTCATTCTTTTCCTGCTCTAACAGTCTCATGGGGCCTCACAGCTTCTGTTTGTCATCACAAATCAGCTTATGAGGCTGGTGTGCTTCCTGGTTAAATATCAATATCGTGACTAGCCATTTTTAATGACGTCTTAAAGAATATCAAATTATAAACAAATTTGTTCAGGCTATGAATAGTAAGCTTAGTAGTGGATTAAAAGTTATATGTACAGCATAATCTCATTCAAAAATATATTAAATCTATATAAATATATATCATAAAAGTATGCATATTATTTCTTTAAAACACTAGAAGAACAATGGTCCTTGGTTTCTCCCGTGGGCTGATGCAACACCCTCCTGATTTCCTCTGATTCCTCTCTGGCCTTCCCAGAATTTGCTCCTCACTCAGAAACCGAAGGTTTCAAATATCCAATCAAATTCCAGCTCACGGCCCTAGCCTACAAGGTCACCGTCAGCCTACCAAGGCCTGGACCCTCCCGAGAGCTCAGCCCTCACCTCTAGCCCTCTCCCTGGCTCCTAGAGAGCTCCTGACACGTCAGGTCAGCTTTGTTCCTGCCTCGGGGAGTTTCTGCCTGGAACCATCTCCTCGCTCCTCGTCTGCACAGGGCCAGCAGCCCCTTGTCAGTCAGGTCACAGCTTAAATGTCCCCTCCTCAGGGAGGTCTTCCTGACCTCCTGACCACAAGCCATGCCCAGTCAGTCACCATCACAGCACACTACTTTAACTGTGTGCACAGAATGTAGCGCCATCTGAAAGTTTTCTTCTGGGCTCATCTGTTTCTCGCTCCCCTCCACATGTGAGTCCCATGGGAGCAGGGACCTTGTCTGGCTTCTGCTGTCTCCCAGAACAGCGCACGGGCACAGGAGGTGCTCGATGCACGTGTGCTGAATGAGTGACAGAAACCAAACATAAGTCACTGTAGAATCTCTGAGTGGCAGAATTAGTCTACAGGTGATTTTCTTTTTTTTTTTTTTTTGCTTGCCTCTATCTCTCAAATTTCCTATAATATGTAGAAAGTATGTTTTTGTAATTTAAAACATTTTTTGTATTAGGCAATCAAAAAGAAGTAGTTTGCGGGGCCAGCCCAGTGGCGCAGCAGTTAAGTTCACACGTTCCACTTCAGCAGCCTGGGGTTCACTGGTTGGAATCCCGGTGCTGACCTACACACCACTTGTCAAGCCATGCTGTGGCAGGCGTCCCACATATAAAGTAGAGGAAGATGGGCATGGATGTTAGCTCTGGGCCAGTCTTCCTCAGGAAAAAAGAAGAGGATTGGTGGCAGATGTTAACTCAGGGCTAATCTTCCCCCAAAAAAAGAAGAAAGAAAAGAAAAGGAAGTAGTTTGCACCAATTAACTGCTCCTGTGGCATAATACAACCGGAATAAGAAGAAAATCTTGAGAAATCGTGCAGCTAGGCCTCACCCACCTCCTTGGTTCCCTTCCTTAGAGTCTGTAACCTCTCCCATTCTCAACATCCGTGGGGCACAAACAGGGGCTTCTGCCTCATCCCAGGGTTCTGAACATCAGCGGGGACACCGCCCATGTCGACAGTCACTCATTCATACAGAAATGTGAACTGAGAATCATCAAAGAGCAAGACAAGAGCACTGGGTCTGTGCAGTGGTCACAACATCTCTGCTGTCTCTCAACAAATAGACATTGAAGACCTGTCATGCGCCTGGCACTGGAGCTGGGGAGGCAGCCCCGAGCACGCCAGCGGGATGAGGACATGTCAGAGATCATCTTCATTTGTGATAATTACAACACAAATATAGTGACCCAGCCAGGAAATGATTCCGGCTGAAATGATCAGGAATCATTTGAGAAGGCCCTTCCAGGATAGGTTATATTTCAATATTGGAGAGGTTTCCTGATTGTAATTTTTATTTAGTCAGATTTAGAGGGAGGTTGAAGAATCATTTTCCCCTGGTCACACCCAACACAATCTGAATATGGAGAATGGTGGGCACAAATGTCCTAGCGGAAGGACTAGAGGCAGGGAGAGACGACTGGCACTCTTAGCAGTCAGAGGGGGAATAGACACGTGTGTTCCCTTATCATGATGTGCCTGGAGCCTTATCAGGAATCCAGTCTAAACCCCTAGCTGTAAGAGTTCAATAAATCTGCCAAAGTAGTGTATGTGAGTGTGTCTATGTGTGTCAGTATACATTTACATATACACACATTGAAATGGTGCCCTTGCACTAGGATGGGAAGATGAACTCTGAAAGCAAAGGGGGAAACATTTTGTAACCCTGGGTAATGTGTGTTTTAAATATTAAAATGAAACCAAACAATTACAGAGGTCGAGCCCACTCTGATATATAGGAATAGTGTCAGTAACTGCAGACACCTAAGGGCGGAGGAACAAACCGCGACAGCCCTCCGCCAGGAAGCAACTTGCCTTGTCATTGAAGCTGCCTCAAGAACTGTTTGATATGCCAGGAAGCCAGGAAAGAGATGGCTCATAAATAGAAAAAGTCAATGGTATCACAATCTTTTGCATTTTTTAATATGTGCGAAGAGTCAGACTCTGGCTACAGCTCCTGCTGTAGAACTTAGCGATTCTAGAACTCACGCAGTGAGGACATAATGGGGGAGGTGAGAGGAGAGATAGTAAGGGCGAGTGTAAGAGACAAGCCACATTTCCTCTCGTGTCTCGTCTCTGTTGCCACCACCATGACTCTGACCCCAAGAGACAAAGAATCTCTGGGATCATCGCCTCTGGAGAGAAAATCATTCCATTTTCATTAACCTCCCTCAATCTTATTTATCTTAACAATCTATCTGGAGCAAACCTAAATGGTCCTACCACCAGGATAGGATTGACTCGGGGGCAGATTTGGTGCAAACAGGAAAATATAGGTACAGAAAGTCGACCCTGACAGGCTGCGTTAGAGATCACGGAGCCAGCTTTCAGGTCTGGATTTTCGTTCAGTCATCTGAGACCAGCACAGGACTGTTTTTCCCTAACACAGGCCCAAATGCTAACCCGGGAACAAGACAAGGCAGGGGTGAGGGCCTCCACCACTCAGAAGCCTGCTGGGAGCCAGCCTGCCAAAGGCAGAGAACGCAGCCAGCTCCTGCCTCCTGCGGCAATGTCATCTCTCAGGATGGAGAGACCTCGGACTAGAGCCTGTCTCTGAAGAGAATTCAAATCATCGGCTGAGGATCTCATGATGGGGAAGAGAGGCCGTATCCTGGAGCCCACGGCAACAAAGAAGGGGGTCCTGGGCACAGACTGACACAGAGCCTTCACTTTAGGGACGGAGATTTCAAACACTTCAGAGGAAGAAATGTCACTATAATGTGGCCTGAGAGTTTAAAAATGACTGCAACTCAAGACAAACAGCAAGTTCTAAAAATGCGATTTTCATTTCACAATCACAGCACAAAGGGGCCACAGGCCCCACTCCCGGTGTTTCCTCCTGTGAAGGCACCACAGACTCCTGTCCCCTCCCACCTCCTGGGCGCAGAACTGACTGACAGGTGAATTGGGGAGGAGGACCGGCAGATTCTCACCTGCAGAGAACTGTGTTCTGTGCTTTCCTCTGCCGTGCGGGAGGGGGCCTGAGGGACAGGCACAGGGACACCGCCCAGCTGTGCCAACGCCTTGGGGGAAGCCTGGCCGGTTCTGGGATGAACACTGGGGTCCCTCATACTTCTTAGAGCTTTAGCACTAGTAATGCTGACAGGTCTCCATCTGGCCCCTCTGTCTATCCCATTCTGAATCTGAGTGGGGAATAGGGATATCAAAAATCAAACCAATTATGAAACAATGGAAACCTACAGAGACAGAAAAGCAAGTCAGTGCTTGTCAAGGGTTGGGGGAAGGGAGGAATGGGGAGTACTATTGACTGAACTGTGTCCCCCTAAAATTCACAGGTCAAAGCACTAGCCCCCAACGTGACTCTATTTGGAGATGGGGCCCGTATGGAGGTAATTAAGGTGAATGAGGTCATAAGAGTGGGGCCCTGATCTGATAGGACTAGTGCCCTTAGAAGAAGAAACAGCAGGGAGCTTGCTCTCTCCTTCTCCCTGAGCATGCACAAAGAAGAGGTCATGTGAGCACACAGCAAGAAAGCGGCCGCCTACAAGCCCAGAGAAGAGGCCTCAGAATGAAACCGACCTTGCCAGCACCTGGATCTTGGACTTCCCAGCTTCTAGAACTGTAGGAAGTAAATTTCTGTGTTTCAGGGGCCAGCCTGGTGGCATAGTGGTTAAGTTCACATCCTCCTCTTCAGCAGCCTGGGGTTCATGGGTTTGGATCCTGGGCACAGACCTACACACCACTCATCAAGCCACGCTGTGGTGGCATCCCACATACAAAATAGAGGAAGATTAGCACAGACATTAGCTCATCAACAATATTCCTTGGGTGAAAAGACGAAGATTGGCAATAGATGTTAGCTCAGGGCCAATCTTCCTCACACATACAAAAAAATGTCTGTGTTTCAGCCACCCAGTCTATGGTATTTTGTTGTGGCAGCCCGAGCACACTAAGCCAGGGGGTGACTGCCGATGGGTACAGGGTTTCTTTGGGGAGTAATGAAAATATTATAAAATTGATTGGTGTAATGGATGCACAAGTCTGAAAATATGCTAAAACCATCAAATGGTACACTTTAAATGAGTGAAATGTATACTATGTGAATTATATCAATAAAGCTGCTTTTTAAAAAAGCAGTGATAATGTTTTATACACAGATCTCCTCTAGAATTTACAAATAGTGAAACGAAGTTGAAGTCAACACAGGGCGGATTCTCCCTGCAAAATGTCAAACGAGGGGGGAGGCACAGCAGTTAGGAGGTCTGGGGCTGTCAGTAACAGGGACTCACACTGAGGACACTTCACCTCACACGTTACGTCCGGAAGTGGGGCTCTTCAACACCGCCACCAGGCAGCGACGTCCTCCCCTGCCGCCTCCCATACTGCCGTCTTCAGCGCACTGCCTCATCTTCTCATGCTGATTCCACTCATGATCACAAACGGCCACCAGGGTTCCAAGCATCTAACTTCACACAGCCACGGCAAGGTACAAACATGGATGGTTCTTTTCTAAAGAACCTGTTTTTAAGAGCAAGGAAAGCCTTTCCCAGGAGTCCGCCCAGGAAACTACATCTCGTAACATTGGCCAGAACTGTGTCACATGGCCACCCCCAAACCAATTGCTGGGAAGGGGGGTGAGATCACGTGATTAGCTTAGACCAATGAGATTGAGCTCTGAGCCCAGGCAGGCCTTTGCCTGAGCATATGGGCTCTGTAAGCAAGAAAGGAAGAGTGAGGAATGGATTTGGATTTGCAACCAGTGGTGTCTGCTAGTGAGCTGAATGATCTCTAAGGGTCCTGCAGCTCGAATACTCGGTCACTATGTGAAAAGCCAACATGAAACCGTGGCTAAGCAGTGCTCCTTACTTCTAACATATGTCATAGGATTTGCCTCTTTGTCCCTTTTACACCAGCTCAGATCTTCCACCAAGAATCTCAAAAGTCATCTGGATTAATTCAAGAGCCCAGCCCAAGAAAGGTATTTAGTGCCATATTAAATGTACCCAGGGTCACTATATAGTTAGGGTAACCTACTATGTGCTGTGGTAACCAATCAGTCCTGAACTATTAATAGCGTAACATAACAAAAATGTATTTCTTCCTCACATTACACATCCAGTGTGGCTGGGCAGAAGGCTCTGCACCCCTCAGGAGCCCAGGCTGACAGGGGCCCCACCATCCTGTGATGCCACCACATCAACACAGCTTCAGGGTTTGATGTGACTTGGAGTATTAACATTTGCTCATAGTGCCTCTGATTGGAAATGACACTTGTCCCTTCTGCTCACAGCCCATTGGCCGAAACTAGTCATATGGTCCCAACAGAATTGCTAGAGATCCAGGAAGGCTTCCCACATGCTCAGGAAGTAGAGAAAAATCGAATATGATGAGCACATCTAGTCTCCATCATAGACACTTTCCTTCTCAAATCATCAGAATACGGGCCTTTACCTGAGCATTTCTAGGTTCCGGTTCTACGTTGCCGTCTGCCATCTGAGTTATCAATTTTGCATTTATACCTGATGATTTAACGAAATTTTTTTAAAAAGCAAAAAAAACCCAAAAAGTACTCCCTCAGTTTTATTTGCTTGTTCTTTTTTAAGGCATGAACGCACCGTGTGAATAGAGCAGATGACCAAAATAAGTGGGCAACAAACAGTGAAGGTTAGGTATCCATGAACAGAGTATAGGACTATAATCAAATAATCGTATATTAAATAAATACAGGTTGACATCTTCAACTACAAACACAATCATTATTTTGCTGCATGGTAATAAGGCATAATGGGTGAGAAGTCCATATAAAACATGATAATTCATATTCACTCTAGGCAAACAGTGTTTTGATACCAACTGGGTGTCCTGCAACGCAATTCTGACACTAACTACTTGGAGCTGGCATCGCCTAAAGACTCAGCCCTCCACCACAAGACTATCCCCACTTCAGACGCCAGCCACAAGGGGGTCCCCAGGCCACCTGCACTTCTGATCAACTGGCTATACATTTGAGGGCTCCCACAACGCCCTCAGATTCAGTAATTTTCTAGAAGGACTCAGAGAGCTCACTTAGACTTTCCCTGTGACTACAGTTTATTATAAAGGATACAACTCAGAAACAGCCAACTGAAAGATGCACAGGGCAAGGTCTAGGATGGCAGGGGCACAGAGAGCTTCCACGTCCCCTCCTCATGGCATCTGGGCACACCACCCTCCCAGCACACCAATGTCTTCACCAACCAGGAAGCTCCACTGAATCTCAGTGTCCAGAGTTTTCCTGGGGTTTCATTACACAGCTGTGATTGGTTAAATCATTGACCACGAGACTGAACTCACTCTCCAGCCCCCTTCTTCTCCCTGGAGGCCAGGTTAGCCCAAAGTTCCAAACCTCTAACCATGTGGTTGGTCTTCCCAGGGACCAGCTCCCAACCTGAAGCTGTCTAGGGACCCTGTATGAGTCACCTCACTGGTATAACAAAGACACCTCTGCCCCTTAGGAAATTCCAAGGGTTTCTGAACCTCTACGCCAGAAACTGGGACAAAAACCAGATAGATTCTTTATCATACTACACAAAAAACCACATTTTCAGTTTTTCTCATTATGCTCTGTTAATTCTATAGTGTTTCTAATCAGTGATGATAATGACCGTTTTCCTACTGGGATCATAGACCCAAACTTATATTATTGGCAAGGATCTTAGAGATTCCCCTTTTGTACAGCTAAGGAAACTAAAACTCACAGAAGTGACATTACTTGCCTAAAGCCACAGCTGGTTGGTGACAGAATTGGGATTAAATCCTGAGTCTTCTGTTCGACCTGAGTACTTTATAGTAAACCATAACATCTCTTAGTGCCATGTAGCTAACACACATTTTTGGAGGGGCTCGAGTCCTCCAATCCTGAGTTCCCTACAAACCCACTCCCAGAGCCCAAAGCTAAGCTCCTCTTGATCCCATTTGGTACCAGCCCTCTGTCCTCCAGCCCTAACTGGCCTGCAAACCAATTAACGGCACAGTCCCCACCGTTATGCACAGGGTGAGGATGAGATCCAGGCTTAGCTTCAGGGACGACAGAAGGCTGGATTCACAGTGGGTTCTTAGAGCCGAGGAATCATGAGGGAGGGAGGGGACCCTTTGGGCTCAGGCAGGCAGGCTCCAGGTCCCGACTACCTCTCAGAAGAGTTCTCTACTTCCTGATGCTCCAGCAGCCAAGTCAGCCGCCAACTTCTATCCTGGTCCTTTTACAGAAGCAGAGAGATGACCGAGAGAAGAAACCACAGTCCCCCCTCCACCCCTCAATACCCAGAATGTCTAAAGCAGGCTTGGAGCCAGCCTAAGCAAGGGCAGTGTGATTATTACTATGATATCAAAACCACCACCCTGAGAAAAAAAAACCTCCCTCTACCATCATCTGCATTCTGAGACTTTCAGTTCCTTTAAGGTAAACATGTCCTTTCATTTGCTGATGAGAGAGACATTTCAAAATTTCAAAACCCAGCAGAGGGAATACATTTATGCAAACTCTCCCTAGAGTGTGATTGACTGCTATCTGATGATGGGTTTTGTTTTGCATTTTATTTTAAAGTAAGGGAGCATTAACAAACACAAGGGCACTAAGTACATTAAGTACATCCCATAATTGTACCCTGAGCTCACCTCAGCAACGCTGAACCTGCTTGTACTTCATTTCTAATCCCTTGCCCCTGCTTGTGATGGAAATGTTAATGAGAACGAAGTAGCCTATGGGAAAAGAAGCAGGAAGTGCATATCAACCGTAAATTGACTAATAAGGTCTTGAATTGCCTAATAATCAAGAATCATTGCCCTATTTCCTAATAATCAAGGACAACCAAGAATCCTCTTGAATCATTGCCTTCTTCCCTGGAAAACCAATGAATAAAGAAAGATACGAGCTTCTGACGTGAAAGTAAAACTCAATATTGAAATAACTTAAAAATTAACTCATCTAAACATATTTTTTAAAAACATAAACATATGTTTATTCATCTAGGTCTTTCATCAAGAGAAATCCTTTCTATTCAGTATACATCCCTTCCCCTCTAAGGAATAAATGAAATAATTTTTTTTCCTAGACAATTCTTTCCTCATCTTCCCCCAATCCCTAATCAAACTACTGCCTCAAAGACCACAGTTTTTTAAGGAAGGATGAAACGTTTTAAACCTGATTGCCTGAAGCTGATGGATCCAGGCAGTAGTTCTTCAACCCTGGTCTGTGAACTAGGACCAGGCTGCTTCGTCAGAATCACCTGCAGGCCTTTGTGACAATGAGTTTCTGGGGGTTCATTATATGAACATGTAAATGTGCTGCGCTCCTGTTTGGGGCGCTCAGTTCCATCTGTAATATATATATTAAATATATATAAATATTAAATATATTTTAATTGTTATTAAAAGATAACTGCCCTGCTGAGACAGAAGAGGGACGGGATTCTGCCCCTCATCCTTCACCGCCAGGGCCCCCTCCTCCCAGCCCAGCTATTTTGGAAGTGAGATAAGCAATCTTCCGACCGCAAAACGGCCCGCAGGCAATGGACCCGACTCCCGCATGCGCACAAAGCCTCGAGAGGACCACGGCGCGGCCTTCCTGGGCGGCGGGAGCGAGCAGCCTCGCCCTGTGGGACCGACTGGGCGGGCGCGGGGACCACGACCCCGACGGGGCACGCGAAGACGACACCACCAGGAAGAGGGAAGCGGAACGCCTCTGGAGGCGGAGAGGCATGGCACCAGTCCGCTCCTCTCACCCCTTAAGACTCAGGAGGGCTGCCCTCGGGGAACCAGCCAGAGAGCCTCCTCCTCCGCGCCGTCTCCCGGTGCTGCGGCCTGAGCCCCCAGGAATCCTTGTCGGAGACGTTGGCTGGACCTGTCGTCAGTTTCTGTTGCACGGAGAGTCGAAGAGCCCAGGGTCGGCATCGCTTCAAGTGACACATAGTTCATTTAATCAAAACTGACTTTTATTTCTTTACCTCTCTGCATTTTTTCTCAAAATAGTAAACTCATGTAACACTTGGCCATTATTAAATGGAAAGACCATAAAAAGAAACATTTACTGAGTATCTGTAATATGCCTAAACGCTGCGCCAAAAGGAAAATTCATAACTTTTGACCATGTTGATCTGTAATTCCCAAACGAATGCCTTGTTTCATTGCCAAATAAATATTAAAGAATGTCAGTACATCCAGAGAGTGATTACTTTAAAATGCTAATACTGGGAGTGGAAATAAAAGAGCAAAGACAAGTGCAATTTATCTCCCTTTTTATGTGCTAACGTTCTCTAATGTGAACAAATAGCTCCTTATAGTTATTCGATAAGACCACTAGGCTGTGAGTCATAAGAGCAGAGCAGCCACGTAATTTGCAGGGCCCTGAGCAAAATGAAAATGCAGGGCCCCTTGTTGAAAATGAAGGAAAACAAAAAAGATTTTTCCTTTCTTCCGTGATCTCTCTCTTGACCCATCATGGTGGTTTGCATTTGTTTTTAGTGTCACGCTTTCTCAGGCATGAGGATGGTCACAGGTTAAATGCTGACCTGCACAGAAACTCCACCAGTGAATTCGCCCGAGGTCCCACCAGGCCGGCGTAGGGAGTGGGGGGCTGACAGCCATCCCAGGAGGCGGGAGGTGGAGGGAGGCAGGACCACGCCTGAACCCCAGTACGTGTCCACTGTCCCATCAGACTACACTTATGAGACACAGATTCAAAGATAAAATCATTAAGACTTTCAAGACGGCAAAGGCAGAACCTTGAATCCCAGCCACAGGTTCCCCTTCGGAGCCGAGGGCTCAGTGTGACGTCCATGAAGCCGGCCAGCGCTCGGGTTAGAGGAATGTGCTAATGGTACCAGGACATCCAGAAAGTTGTCAGAATAAAAGCCGGAGGATGCTGTTACGTATTTAAAAATACACATACAATTTATCATTCTTTTAGAAAAGATGGTAGAACCTAGTCCTTTTGAACAGGGGTGGGCAAACCTTTTCCGTAAAGGGGCAGATAGTAAACGTTCTAGGCCAGACTGTCTCAGTCACAACTATTCGACTGTGCTGCTGGAGCTCCAAGACAGCCTTAGATAATATGCGAACGAATGGGCAAGATTGTGTTCCAAGAAGCATTTTTCACAGATGTTAAAGTTTGAATTTTATATGATTTTCATGTGTCGTGAAATATTCTTCTTCTTTTGATTTTTTCCCCCAACCATTTAAAAATGCAAAAACCAATCTTAGCTCACCGGCTGAGCAAAAACAGGTGGCCAGCTGGATTTGGCCTGTGGGCAGTAGCGGCCACCCCCTGCCTTAGCACACAGTAGACTCAGTATGGAAAATTGAAGAAGCCTATGATACTCCCTCAAATCTACAACTGCGTCATTTTGGTAGTGTGATCAAGAGAAGCAATGTTTATGAGAATTCAGAAAAGGGAGTGGGAATAAGGGTCAGGAAGCTTAGATTCTGGACCCGGTTCTGTTACACACCAATTGGGTGCTATAGACTGAATTGTGGTCCCCACCCTACAATTCAAATGCTGAAGCCGTAGCCCCCAGTGTGACTGCATTTGGAGACAGAGTCTATAAGGAGGTAATTAAAGTGAAATGAGGGCACAAGGGTGGGGCCCTGATCCAACAGGATTAGCACCCTTATGAGAAGAGACTCTGGAGCTCTCTCTGCCATGTGAATGAGGATTCAGTGAGAAGGAAGCGTCTGCAAGTCAGGAAGTGGACTCTCACCAGAAACCAGATTGACTAGCACCTTGATCTTGGACCTCTTAGCTTCTAGAACTGTGAGAAAATACTTATCTGTTGGTCGAGTTACCCAGTCTGTGTGTCAGCATCTGGACACACTATTACACTGGGCAGCCTCAGTTCCCTCACCTGTAAAATGAGGGGAGAAAAAGAATCACATAAATTCCAAAGGCTTTTCTGGCTCTAAACATTCTAGGATGTAAGAAAGTCTTTAAGTATATATATACATATATATATATATATATATATATTTTTTTTTTTAAACCCTCCTTTCACTCATCCTTTCCGAGGAAAATCCCTGAGGGTTAAGCACGGGGCACGGCATGTGTTCTCGCCTGCAACACATGAAGCAGCCAGCTCTTCCTGTTTTTTGCAGTCTTCCCTCCTTACACGTCATTCACTTCTATGATTAGGACACATTGTGTGTGCAGGCAGGAGGGGTGTGTGAATGGTCCAGTAAAATAATCATAACCTTCTCACACCCTACTATCCTCTTTAATTAACTGCTCTTGTTCTCTGTCTGTAATTTCTAAATCCAGTTAGTCTGTAAGCTTAACTGACATGAGAATTATCTGGGAAATTTGTTGGAAGTACAGATTTCTGGTTCCTGTCCCAGACCTGGTGTCTTCAGCAATGGAGCCCCCAAATCTGTACTTTTGATGAGTCTCCCATGTCATCTTGACGCAGCCAGCCCAGGATAGTTTCCTGGGCCAAAATTTGGGAAGCGGCACCAAATCGCACAGGTCCAGTCTTCAGGGACAAGGACCCTAAGACTATAGTAGCCTTTCTGTACATTGACACCTTGGATCACAGTAATGACCAAAGGCCATTCATTCAGTATTTACTAACAACCCACTGTTGGATCAGAGCTATGCCAGCCAGCCCACCTCCAGGATCTTGTAGGGAATTCTGGTTCTACCCAGAGATCTAGAACACGATGAGACATAGGCGGGAAGATTGTGGCTCTGCACCTCCATTTTCTCATCAATTAAGCAGAGATACGAACATATAGATGATCACCACACTCCTGCATGCACCCCCCCTGGGTGGGCCTGCCCCCGTGCAGGTGACAGTGCATTTTGGGGGGAAGGATAGAGGCCCCTTCCTGAGGAGGCAGCTGCTGAGGGTCGAGAACCATGGGTATGTGTAGGGTAGGTCACATAGGGCAGTGGAGGATGGGCTCAGCCAGGCAGTGAGGTGGAGGTCCAAGAGGGAGACGAGTAGCTCCCACAGCCCCTCTGCTGGGGCTGTGATGTTTCACCCACTTTGGGGCGATCAAGGCCAGGGGCAGAATTGTCTTGAAAAGAGATAGCCCTGAGCAGTGGATGGATGTTGCTGCATCACACAGCCCCCGTGACCATGCAGTGGGCATGCTCAGTGCCTCCCTGGGGGCCCGCAGGGAAAGCTGTGCAGGAGAAATTGATATATTCACATAGGCACCGGTGTTTGACTTTCTCAAGATCAACAAAAGAGGAGAAGTGACCGATGTGCACAGTGACTGAACGGTGGCCACGGCCATTGCATGACCAGCCCCCTCTTCCACTAGCGATGTCACGCTGCTGGCCCAGCCAGTCACAGGCTGTGAGCTGGACCACCAGAGGAGGGGGTCCTGCAAAGAACTTCTCACTAAACAGGCTCCTTTCTTTGACATTCCTCAAGATCCCCATCCACAGTCATAGGAAAAAGCAGCTACACCTGCAGTTTGTCACTGGCTTTACCTTTTTCCTGCAATAGTGTCCCCCTTCAGACACTAGGGGAGACCTCGTCGCCTATTGGAAAAAGTCATGTATCACCTAAGACCTCCAGGAGGTGCAGCAGTGCCCAGGCCCGCCCAGCTGGGGACAGACAGGTGTGCCTGTGTTGAGGCAGAGAGCCAGCCAAGCCCAGCAGGACGGCTCTGCAGACCCGGGAGGGGGGGACTGGAGTGCTGTGGAATACAGCTCAGCGCTGGTCCTGCAAGGCCAATGGCGCCCTCTGAGGCTCAGCAGTAAAAAGTATCGCACTTGTAAGGGCTCAGGGCCTGGAGTCAACGTTGGGGGACTTGTCACATTGGGGAGGGTCCTAGGGCTTCCCCTGCGTGTACCACAAAGCTGAATTCCCAGCTGCTCTAATCTCAATCCAACGTTGTAGCCCCCTCTGCAGCACCCTGGTGGCCCCTGCTCTTCTTGAACACTTACTGCCCGAACTCAGACAGTCCCCGCTGTTGGGGGACATTTTCAACTACGAGGAAGTCCTTCCTTTGTTTGAGCCATGATCTGTCTCCCCATGACGGCCATGCACTGAGCTGTGTACAGTGTGTGCATGTGCGTACCATCAAAATGTGTGGCCACCAAAATGTAAAGCGTGTATGTGTGTATGCCCTGACCAGCAGCCTCACATCCGGGACTCTGTCCCACGGAAAGATGAGCACAGTGTGCAAAACGGAAGCATCCAAGGGTTTTCACAGACCGTTGTGATCGTGCCCCCCTGCTGTTCAGCAGAACAAAGGCCGCTGAGATGGGTGCTGTAGAGGACATCCCTGCATTAAACAGGACAATGAACTCGACAACCCCAAAAGGTCTTCCTGGCCTCACTTTCTGTCTTCTCTACCTCATTTTTTTCTCCTCCCCTTGGGACAAACCAACAGCTCCATGGAGAGGGGATGAAGATTAGGTCATTTCACATGCTCTCCGAGGTGTCTCAGGCCACCTCTTCTGGCTGTGCTGGGGCAGGAGGGTAGGGGCAGGGGAGGGGAATCCACATGCCCCCCACACAGACTCTGCCCATGGAATGCCCTGTCTGTTCCCCCAGGCTCATTCCTTCCGCAGTCCCCGAGTTTGCAGTTGGGTCCAAACGGGCCACAATATGAGCAGCAGCAGCAGGGGTGACAACAGGCCCCAAGCCAGGGCCCTGAGGGCAGCAGCCCCAAGTCTACAGCCCAGGATGGGCAAACGCAGCAAGGACGGGACCCGCCCCCAGGCCCAAGAAGAGGTGGGGTGGGGCAGGAGCTGCTCCAGGTCCTCACTGTGTCCTAACGAGGTCCTGGTGGGTGCTCGCGTGTGGCCGTGGGCTGGACACCAGGCCCTCCACAGAGGGCTGTGGATGTGGTGATTGCAGGTGCAGAGACACCAGCAGGTCCATGGAGGAAACAGCTAAAGGCCCAGAAGCGGAAGCTTCCTCTCATCCTTGCAGAGGGAAGGTGACAGGAGCCATCGCAATGGCAGCCACAGGGCCTCCTGGCCGGTGCCGATGCCCAGGAGGGAAGAAGGCGGAGAAGGGAGAAGTTCCCATCACCATGGAGCAGGGGCTGACGTGTCCACCGCAACCATCCTCCAGCTGTACCCATGAGATGACAAAACTGCCAGCCCCGAGAGAGCCCGGACATTCCCCAGTCAGGGGGAGCCGACACAGCCAGCCCAGGCTCTGCCAGTGACAGCAGCAGGGCCGGCCCGCACTCTGCAACACACCACGGGCCCCCGTGAGCTTGCGGGTGGGCGTCTGTCTGAGGCCTCAGGGGAGCATCGGGCCATCGTGGAGACAGCAGAGGGTGGTGGGGGCCTGAGGTCCCTGCTGCTACTGTGACATCTGGGACCAGGGAGGCAGTAACCTGGGACCTCACTCTCAGCCAGAGCAGGACGCTGCAGCGCTGGGCCCAGGGCCCCGCAGCCTTCCTCTCTGAGGCTCAGTGGAGGAACGGGGACAAAGGAATCTCAGGATCATGCGCATCCTCTGTGGGACTCCACGCCCCACAGCCCAGCAGAGGCCGCACAATGGATTCCGTGGTGTCACCGCGCTGCAGCCCAAGTCTCCAGTCCCCAGAGGGCCCCTCACAACCTCGGTCAAGAGCCAGTGTGAGGACACCCCGCTCCTGCACTCCTGGCTTTGGGTCCCCAGGCTGCCGGTGGGGAAGGACCCCCGTCCCCTCCCTCTGTCCTCCTCGTCTCCCTCCTCTCCTCCAGGGCCCAAATGCAGACAGTCAGTGCAGGCCACAGACTCAGCAAGGACAGGAGTGCTGCCCCCTCGGATGTCAGGGAGGGAGGAGGGACGCATCCATCTTATCGGCAAACAGAAATGGAAAGTCTATCACGTCAACTTAGTGATTCCAGAGGTCGGAGCTCTGGAGAAATGCTCATACCTGCTCCAGGAGAAAAGTGGGGAGTATTCAGAGGAAAGTAGATTATAGCAGCAAACACCGCGAGCCCGAAACATCCCTGAACAGGGGACAGAGCAGGTGTCACACAGCAGGTACAGTCCCAGAGTGAAGACGGGCAGGGGACGGAGCAGGTGTGGACATGCACAGCGGGGACAAACCCAGAGTGAAGATGACCAGGGGTCAGGGCTGCACCTCACATACCACTGAGAGGAAAAGCAAGTCGCAGAAGAATACTTCAAAGACAAGACCAAAAATGTATGTGGAGGGCACTGGTCTAGAATAACAGTAGAGAAACAAGGTCATGAACACGCAGCAGTCAGGAGCGAGGGTGTCCGCATGGTGGGCAGGAGGGAGATGTGATCCTCGAGGCTCCGACAGAGTTGATACATGACAAAAACTTGTTCAGGTTGAAAGAACGCTTCCAATAAGATCAGAAATTCCAGGTGACAAGATAATATACACACTGTGCAGTGCTACTGAGGAGTAGAAATAGTGCACCTAAACAGAGGGACATAAATAGGTGCCCTGTCATGATGCTAATATCATTACTGTTGTCATTATTAATATAATGATTCCTTTCCTCAAAGGGGTTACAATCTAGGAAAAAACACACACATAAAAATATCAACTGGGCCAGCCCAGTGGCACGGTGGTTAAGTGCGCACGTTCCGCTCTGGCGGCCCGGGGTCCACCGTTTCAGATCCCGGGTGCGGACATGGCACCGCTTGGCAAGCCATGCTGTGGCAGGCATCCCACATATAAAGTAGAGGAAGATGGGCATGGATGTTAGCTCAGGGCCAGTCTTCCTCAGCAAAAAGAGGAGGATTGGCAGCAGATGTTAGCTCAGAGCTAATCTTCCTCAAAAAAAAAAAATAAAATATCCACTAAGTGTTCAATGAGATGACAGAGGTGGTGTTTTGAGGGTTCAGTGGAAAGAGAGAGCTGGAGTTAGCAGGGAAGCCCTCTGGGTGGGACTTAAAGAATGAGCGGGATTTAGTTAAAAGGAGAGACAAGAAATTTAATTTGTCAGGAGGAAATGAACATAATGTATTGTGGAGAAGTCAAGAGGCCAGACTGCTCACAGCAGAAAACTAAGAAGAAATGATATTTAAAAGATGCTTTTCAGATGACAACATAAAATGAAGTTAATTTGGAAGATGGATTTACCATATTATTTTTCCCTCACAAATATGTTGTACCAGAAACACACAGGATGGGCAAATAGCCAGGTGACCATGTAGCCCATTCAAGGTTTCCAGATAGGGGGACAAAGTGGAGAGGGTACGTACTGGATTTGCAACCCCCCTCCCCATTGACAAGCTGGTGAACTTGGGCAAGTGGCTCAAGTCATCTGAGTTCCTTTTCTTCAGCGGTGGAACAGGAACCAGTGGTGCCTGCCTCCTGGGGCTTTGCAGGGGTCAAAGGCAGCGTCCATCAGCTACTGCTCAGCTGCCCACAGAAGAAACCACTCTCGCTCCTTTAGGTAGAAAAGTTCCTCGGGAATCTAACCTAAGAAGTCGGTACAAAGTTCTTCATTAATAGAAAGCACTCGATACAGAGAAGCTGCTGTATTTCGAGTCTCAGAGGCATCAGTCATAAGATGCATGCTATAATCTGAATGTCTGTGTCCTCCCAAAATGCATATGTTGAAACCTAATGCCCAGTGTCAAGGTATGGGGAGGCGGGGCCTTTGGGAGGTGATTAGGTCATGAGGGTGGAGCCTCATGAATGGGATTATAGAAAGAGACCACAGAGAGCTCCTGAGCCCCTTCTGCCATGTGAGGGCACAGCGCCAAGACAGCCGTCTGTCTGTGAACCAGGAAGCAGATCCTGACCAGACACTGAATCTGCTGGCACCTTGATCTTGAACTCGCCAGCCTCCAGAACTGTCAGAAATAAACGTTTGTTGTTTAAACCATCCAATCTATGGTATTCTTTATAGCAGCCCGAATGGACTAAGACAATGCATGTTATTAATTGAGGGATTAGGTGCTCACAAAATCATTGAAAGGGCTGCAGGAGTGGGCCCTGGGCTGGGCTTGCAGAAATAACTCCCAGAACAATACCCCGGAACTGGCCTGCCAAGAGAACTGCCACCTCTGCCACAACCAGGAGTCTGGGACTCAGGAATCTGCCCAGTGACAAAGATCTGAGTCACACAGCTTAGCAAACATCCATGATAAGGCCCTGCCACTGTGGCTCCAGGGACAAATGCCCTCGGCTCAAAGAACACCAGGAAATCTCCCCAAGAACCTCACCCACAAAGTACACGCCCTGCTTCCTGCCTAGGATGTCTGCTCCTGCTGCTGCAGAAAAAACAGCTCCTCCAACCTGGTCGCTACCAGCAGCAGTAGAGGCAGCAGCAGCAAGGCCCCCATGTCACCTCTGCCTGCCACATGGCCACAAGTTCATCTGGCTGACCCACCATCTCATCACAGACTCTTGCTGCAGTGGAACCCAGAAGTGTGGCTTTTGGCCTCCAACCTCTATAGTCCAGGAAAGCAAATGAGAAGGAAGGTAGATTGAGTGCCAACCCAGCACACCTGCCCAGGGAGCTTCCGTAAAGAACCCAGCACCAGGGGCTGGCTCCGTGGCCGAGCGGTTAAGTTCGCGCGCGCCGCTGCAGCGGCCCAGGGTTTGGATCCTGGGCGCGGACATGGCACCACTCGTCAGGCCACGTTGAGGCAGCGTCCCACATCCCACAACGAGAAGGACCTGCAACTAAGATATACAACTATGTACGGGGGTGGTTTGGGGAGATAAAGCAGAAAAAAAAAACCCAGCACCATGTCTGTTACCTAGTAAGGGCTCCATGCATTCCTAGCAAGAGCAAACAGCCTGAAAAGTGGCACACGCATCAGATAAAAGGGGAAGGATAACCTGTCTCTTTTCTCCTGTGACTTTTGTCCCCAAACGGGAATGTCTCCCACTGTTATCTTCCCAGCAATAACACAGACGGCTTTTAGAAGTGGCTGGTTTGCCAAGTAGCTGAGAAAGTGAAATTCCTAGAAAAAGCAAGAAAAGGACACTCTCTTCAACGGAGACTGCTGCCCTTTACGCCTCCTGTAGCAGGCTCAGTGCAGAACTGTTTCTTTTCCTGCAAATACATTGCTCTTTCTGAATGAATAATTAAACCAATAAAGCCCTAGAAACTTCAGAAATTTTCTGAGATGTTTTACTTCTTGCTTCCCGTGAACAATTTTAAGACTCGTGACGCTCGTCTCTTCAAGAGCGAGGGGACAGGGATTCATCCAACCAACACCTGCCCTGCTCACCCGGAGTCAAAGGCCGGTGGCAGCCCGCTGTCTGTTACGAGGCCTTCCCTGGGATATGTGTGCGGAGCACAGGGATGAGGTGGCATCTCTGTTCTCTGGTCCTCAAGTTACCCCTCTGCATGATCCTGGGGAAATACCGTCTTCCCAGGCCTCAGTGTTCCCACCTCTGCAGTGGGGACTTGGCAGACTTTCTCTACCACCTTCCCTGGATATTAGGGCAAATCACACACCGGGTATAGACTGGACACATTTTAGAGCAGTAGCTAGTTTGCCTTGCCTCCCACTACACCACAGTAGTCTAAATCCTTGCTACCTCCTCAGCATTGTTTTGCTAAAATGCTCTTCTTACTGCTTTTTTCCATTCCAATAGAAAAATTCTGACTACAGCTGGAAACCACACATTGCCTTCTTTCTTCCTTTCTTACCTAACAACATAATATGAGATGCTCGGAGTCCAGCACCATGCCCCTGGCACTGGCAGGGAGGCTCTGTGCTTAAAAGCTGGGTCTTGGTGTCAAGATTGGATCTGAATCCTCTGCAATGGGCTGTGAGATCTCCTATGAGCTGGACAATCTCTCAAGCCTCAACCTCCTCATCTTCCAATTGGGGGTGACCATGACGGTACCTCCCACAGAGTGAAGAGTGAATGAGAAAATAGATTACAGTGCTTGCTGTGCTGTGCCACCCACATCTCCCGTTCAGCATGGAGGTGCTTTTCCCCAGCTGCCAAGCGTGATGGCTGATGACAGCTTCCATCTGAGAATTGCCCTTGGTCAAAGGGAGACCCCACCCAGGGCTACAGCCCATCTGGGTGTTAGCTGGAGGGTGGAGCTTGCCTCTAATGAATGGTTGATGTGGGAGTATAGAGACCTGCTGCCCAATTGCTCCAACTGGGGACAACTTTGAAGGATCATCCCAATCCCAGAATCCCTCCTCCCTATAGGATCAGCTAAGGCCTTTGTCCTGACTGCATTGTAGTTAAATTTCTCCCTCTGGCCAATGCCACTGCCGTCCCCATCTCACAGGTGCAGATCCCGAGAGCACTCCCCAGCAAACTTCCTGTGCCACAGCTTGGGCTCAGAGACTCCTCCCCGGGAACCTGACCTAAGAGGCATATGCAAGGTGCCTCATGAATAGGAACCACTCAATAAAGGGAAGCTACCATGTGTCATGGAGTCTAAGAGCCATCAATCACAAGATGCCCATTATTTTACCTACCACTGAGAAAGAAAAAGTACCCAAGATGGGAAGTCTAATAGGAGACATCCAAATAGAGCTGGGACACCAACCAAAGGGAGCCCTCCCTGAGAATAGGACAACAAGAAAATGTGTGGGGCTCAACCACAGTTCTGGGTGAAAGAAGGGAGAAAATGGCCTTGATAATCTTCACTGAGCTCGCTTCAAGCAAAGAGTTGAATTTGAAGGATCTCAGGTCAGTAACACCCCCAGGACACTGGCAGATGCAAGCGCAAATCCTTTCTGGAAAAACTCAACTTCTGCTTTCACCAACAGTGATCATAAAACCCGCTCAGATTTCGAAGATGTTAAGATGAGAAGAAAGGTGTGTATGTTAGAATCAATGAAGGACAGCATCATTCTGTTCGCTAAGACATGAGCACTCCCAGCTGTCACTCTGCCGTGGTGGTGACTCCCATCGTCGCCCGTGGAGTTGACCATAGTCAAAACTGACCACGGGAAATGACCAGGCTTCCTGTGGACCCGGAAGCTGGTGGATCCAGGTAGAAATAACTGAGATAAAAGCATAACCCACTATGGGCAGAAATAACTTATCCCAGTAAGACTGATAATGGCAGCGAAGAGCTCAGACTAGAAATTGGGAGAGCTGGGCTCCGGTCCATTCCTACTCCTAATTAATTAGCTATTCGAACTAAGGTAACCCACTTAACTTCTCTGAGGCTCATTTTTCTCACACCTTCCCACCAATAAGAGGAAAAAAAATGCTACTCATCCTGTTCAAGGATTATACTGGATGAACTAGAACTTTGAAAAGAAATAAATAATGTTATTATTAAGTATATATTTACTGAACACTTCCTACATGCTTTAGATCCTGGAGATGCAATATTTACAAATAAAACAACATCCCTGCCCTCATGGAGCTTACATTCCAGTGGATTCTAGTGCCATTATTGTAAATTGGTTCTTCCTTCTGTAGTAGGATTTGCCACATTCCTTATGGTTATGATGCCCAGAGAAAGTTCAGTTCCAATAGGCACGGCTTTGAACAACAGGAATATAAAGCACGGAGTATGGTAATCGCTGACTTCCACACATACTATTTAAAAATGTGTAGACCAGCTGCACACCTGAGTTCTGAGAATTTGGGAGGGGTGGAAGCATCCCGGTATACTACTCTGAGCAGGGAACTTCTCTAATCGGCCGTGTCCGGCTGCCCCCATCAGAGGCATCGGGATGAGACACACTCCCCACCCCTGAGCCCCTCTCCCCGGTCCCGTCCCCTCAGCTCACAATCCCTTTGACTCTGGACTGAGCTAAGCAAGGGATGACTTTCAGATAATTGCAACAGGAAGCAGTAGGTGCAGTGGCTGGAGCGGAGCTTCCAAAGGCAGACCCTTCTGGGTTGGGACCCCTTCGCTGAGCCTCAGCAGCTGTGCAGTCCTGGGCAAGCCACTAGAACTCTCTAAGTCTGTTTCTCACCTGTAGAATGAGAATGAGAACAGCTCCAGCTCATAGGTTGTGGAGATTCAGTGAAATAACTCACGTTAAGCGCCCTGTACTCCGACAGAACAAGTGCCCAGTGAGTGAGAGCTCTTATGGTTGCTGTTGTTGCTATGCTGTTGTTACCACCACCCCTCCAGTCTGAGGCTCCTGACGCAGTGTTTGGAATGTTCCCACAGCTGGAGAATTTTTAGCAAACTGAAGGTGCCAGAAGTTCTGGCCTTTTTCATGGCACCTTCCTGGCAGAAGCCCCATGGTTAACACTTCCACAGCCCCTGGGAAACACCAGATTCCAAGGCTTGCCTGTCCCGCCTGCTCCCCGTGAGGGGGTTGGCCCTTCTCTGCCCACCCTCCCTCCCTCCATCAGTCCCTCAGGCGCCCAGATGACACCCGGTTCCTTCCACTGCCCAGGAAGAGGCTGGGCCCTAGGCCCCGGGTTAACCCGAGGGCTGACAGGTAAGGAAAGGTAAGCACAGGTGAGGCTGGCAAGGTGAGCGCACGCTAGGGGCAGGGATTCTCGTCATCAGAGAATCCAACCCACCAGCTCTCCCCCTTTCAGAAGGCCTGATTCTCTGAAATTGAGACTTGCTTCTCCATTTTGACTTTTAATGTGATTTCATCCAAAGAAGTCAGTTTGGAGCCAGAAAATCGTGGCAAATTGTTCCATTCATGTTTACATATTACCCACAAACCTCTGACCTCCTAGAATCATTTGAAAATTCCAAATTTCGATTCTTCCCCTGTCAAACAAAGCCACTGTCTTTTAATAGACTTTACTTTTAGAAGAGTTTTAGGTTCACAGCAAAATTGAGCAAAGGTACCTAGAGTTCCCATACACACCCTCCCCCCACACGCACAGCCTCCCCCCACACGCACAGCCTCCCCCATTAACATCCTGTGTAATGATCACCTCAAATAAAATGAACTATCCAAAGGAGCAGAATCTTTTTCTTATAAACCTCATGGAATAATTTGCCTTGTGTATAAATAAAGTCACATTCTAACATGGCACAAAATTATGGGGAATGTATCTTTTCTTGATAAAACCATAATTCAACAAAGCTATAGTTTTGCCTTCTTGACTCCAAATTCTTTTTCCCCAAAGAAATCAAATCAACTCTTTATACCTATGACAATGGTTTGTTTTTGGGCGGGGGGAGTTGTTGTGGTTTGTTGTTCAGATGGGTTGTCCACATGTATCTCCTGTAACAGAGAAAACTCTGCTTTCCTCCCGCCTCCCAGGACTCAGCATCCATCTCAGATAGGTGCCTCTGCCTTTGCTGCCTCAGAGTCCTTTTCCTTCTGCTTCTCTGGGTTATCATCAGCACTACTAGCTTTGGTACTTCAACTGCAACAGACTGCTACTCAAAACCATGACCCAGGGGCCGGCCCCGTGGCCAAGTGGTTAAGTTCACACGCTCCGCTTTGGCATCCCAGGGTTTCGCCAGTTCGGATCCTGGGCGTGGACATGGCACCGCTCATCAGGCCATGCTGAGGCAGCGTCCCACATGCCACAACCAGAGGGACCCACAACTAAAATATACAACTATGTACTGGGGGGATTTGAGGAGAAAATAAAGCAGAAAAAAAATTGGCAATAGTTGTTAGCTCAGGTGCCAATCCAAAAAGAAAAAAACCACGACCCTCAGGGATAAGCCCACAAATATTCTTTGGGTGGAATAACCAAATTTTCTATTTATTCACCCTTACCAACTTTCCAGTACTTCTCAAGTGTGGGTTTTTATTCTCCCGATGATTTCCCTAAAGTGTGTTTCTTTCAAGTCCCCAGCACACTCTGGGCACACCGTGTGATTTCCAGCTAAGACACAGCTGCTCTAAACTGCCTCACACAGTCAGAGAAGAATCCAGAGTCCTTCCAGATTGAAAACCAGTGAGGCAGGAAAGCCCATGCTGCTTTGTTAAAAGGAAGGTCTCAGTTTTACACTCTTTCCCCAAAGGAGGCTGGGCTTGCTTCCCCATTCCCAGGGTGTGGCCGAGCATGCCTGGTCGCCAGCCTCGGCATGGCTTACAGCTGCCTGCTGTGGATGCCATACAACATGTTGAAGTGAACCACACCTGACTCCTAGTCACATGTGGCCTTAATTTATTTTTAAAGTTTATCTTGACTCCCTGTGGAGACAGGGAGCTCCTGGAACGGAGAAGCCATCATACTCTTTTTCTTTTTTCATTGCTAAGCATAATTTGAATATAATATAATTCACCAATTTTAAGTGTATGACTCAATAAGTTTTAACAAATGTATCCAGTCATGTAACCAACACCACAGTACTGACACAGAGTACTGCCATCATCCGAAAATGCTACTTTGCAGTCCCATCTCCCCACCCCCACAGCCCCTGGCAACCGCTGACCTGCTTTTTCTCATTGTAGTTTCACCTTTTCTAGAATCTCATACAAGTGGAAATGATGTGGGGTCGGTGAGCCGAGGAGTAGAAAGAAAGATTTCTTGGACTCTCAAGATCTGGCAGTAGTGCTCTTTTATTTAGAGAATAGTGTGGCATGGGGACAGGACCCATGGGCAGGCAGAGCTGGTGCGTGGGGACAGGACCCACGGGCAGTCAGAGCTCCTGCTGCTGCCCCGAGTTGAGGGTTAGGACTAATTTTATAAGGCATGGGTATGTGAGTCATTTCTTTACAAGACAAAGGAAAGAACATGAAAAAAAGTTAAAATGGTATCAGTGCAGGTGGGGTCTGGACATTGGGTGATCCCATGAGTTTTAGATAAGAATCAAATCGGATTAAGTAAAGGTCAGAAGCCACCACCCTAAATCAGTTACGTGAGATTGCCAGACAGTAACCAACTTAAGTTCTTGCCTTCCCCATTAAGAGTTTCTAGGGATAAGGTCATCTCTCTTCTTCTTCCTGGTACAGAGAGGGAGGCATCTACCTTTTACAGATAGAGATTTACCTTACAAATGTAAATGTGTCCCAACAAGGGCAAGTTCCATTCCCCAGAGCCTCCTTCCCTGTCCCAGTTTATCAAAAGCAATCAGCCCAAAACAATCCCGATGCCAAAGAGGCACATCCTGGGGTGGCCAATTTCAGGTCCCTACAAGGTCATCCTCCCTTCCTTCACAAATGCAAATGTCTCTCAAAGAGCAAGCAAATTCCAGTCCTCAGAGCCTGCTTCTCATCTGCAGTTTTGTTTTTTTTTCATTGAATACATATTTGTGTAATTGATTGGGCATCTGTCTCCCCAGCATATTGTAGTTCTCCAAGGTGGGGACTTTGCCATCTTGTCCATCTCGGTGTTCCTAGCACTTGACATAATGTGTCAGAGAAGCTGGGACCCAGGGCAGGGAGTCTGGGGCTTGGTCTGCTGCCACCTCTCTCTCCCCATCCAGAAAAACAGGAAGGCTTTGAGTTCTTCCCTTTAGTCCCTGGTCACAGCCTCAGGAGGTGTCACTTCCGCAACCCAGGGGAGTAGAGACGCCTGAGCCCCACACCATGCCATCCTGCCTGTCCTCGCCACCCCTCCTCTTGTGCAGCTCTTATGCCCTCCTGGCCTGGAACCTTCATCTGCAGTTTTTTAAAATTAACCAGCCTAAAATCCTCATCAGAGTCATATAGTAGGTCATCTCTTATGTGTGGCTTCTTCCACTCGGCGTGCTTTTGCGCGTCGTCCGCATCGCTGCGCGTATCAGTAGTCCCCTCCTCTCCATGGCTGGGTGGCATTCGGCTGAATGGACAGATTCATCTATGGTTCCCCAGTTGATGGACATCTGAGTTGTTTCCCATTTGGGGCTACTATGAATAAAGCTGCTATGAATATTTGTGGACAAGTCTGAGGGTGGGCATGTTTTATTTTTGGTAATAGAGGAGCAATCTAAGAGTAGTCTAGGAGAAAGAGTGCTGGATTGTATGGTAAGTTTTTATGTTTAAAAACCAGTTTTCTAAAATAATTGTACAATTATACAGTGCCAACAGCAATAAATGAGAGTTCCAGTTGTTCCACAGTCTCGTCAACACTTGGTATTATCGTTCTTTTTTTTCTTCCCATAGCCCCAGTACATAGGTATGTATCCTAGCTGTAGGTCATTCTAGTTCCTCTGTGTGGGATGCCGCCACACCATGGCTTGATGAGCAGTACGTAGATCCGCACCCAGGATCCCAACCAGCGAACCCCAGGCCACCAAAGCGGAGCGTGCGAACTTAACCACTCGGCTATGGGGCCAGCCCCTTATCGGTCTTTTTCTTCCAGCCATTATAAGTTGTCTAGTGTTATTTCATTGTGGTTTTAATTTGCATTTCCCTTACTAATGATGTTGAGCATCTTTCTCATGGGTTTATTTATCATTTGTGTATCTTCTTTTGTGAAGTGTCTACCCAAATCTTTTGTCCATTTTTGGGAGGTTATTTGTTTTAAGAGTTCTTTACATATTCTATATACAAGTCCTTTGTCTGCTATAGGCTTTGTGAAAACTTACTCCCATTCCATGGCTTGCGTTTTAATTTTCTTAAGTGTCTTTGAAGAGTCGAAGTTTAATTTGATGAAATCCAACTTAGTGACTTTCTCTTTTATGGTTTATACTTGTGTCCTATTTAGGAAATCTTTGCCTAACCCAAGGTCACAGAGAATTTCCACTATGTTTTCTTTCAGAAATGTTATGTTTTAGCTCTTACATGCAAGTTGAAATTCACTCCAGGTTGAGGTCTGGTATATGGTATGAGGTAAAATGCAAGTTTCATTGCATTCCATATAGATATCCTGTCGTTCCAGTACCATTTGTTCAAAGTACTGTCTTTTCCTCGTTTACCTTGGTAACTTGTCAAAACTCAACTGATCACATATCTGTGTATCTATTTCTGGATTTCTGTTTTACTCATCTACATGTCTATCCTTATGCCAATACCACAGTGTCTTGCTTACTGTACTTACTACATAATAAATCTTGAAATCGGGTAGTATAAGTCTCCCAACTTTGTTCTTTTGTCCGCCCTAAAGTGTTCTGACTCTTTTAGGTCCACTGCATTTCCATATAAATCTTTAAATCAGTCTGTCAGGGGGCTGGCCCCATAATCAAGTGGTTGAGTTCACGCACTCCCCTTCAGTGGCCCAGGGTTTCACCACTTTGGATCCTGGGCGCAGACCTCACACCGCCATGCTGTGCTCATCAGGCCATGCTGAGGCAGCATCCACATAGCAGAACTAGAATGACCCACAACTAGAATATATAACTATGTACTGGGGGGCTTTGGGGAAAAGACAAAAAGAGGAAGATTGTCAACAGATTGACTCAGGGCCAATCTTCAAAAAAAAAATCAGTCTGTCAATTTCTACCAGAAAAAAAAAGCCTGCTGGCATGCCACAAGATGGATGAACCTTGAGGACATTATGCTAGGTGAAATAAGCCAACACAAAAGGACAAATACCGTATGATTCCACTTACATGAGGTGCCTAGAGCAGTCAAATGACAAGAAACAGAAAGTGGAATGTTCATTGTCAGGGGCTGAGGGAGTGGGAATGGGGAGTTGTTTAATGGGCAGAGTTTCAGTCCGGAAAGATGAAAAATTTCTGGAGATGCACAGTGGTGATGGTTGCACAACAATGAGAATGTTCTTAGTGCCACTGAATTGTACACTTAAAAACGGTTAAAATGGTAAATTTTATGTTACGTATATCTTATCACAATAAAAAATGTATTATGCTTATTTTTTAAAAACCCTGCTGGGGGGCCAGCCCAGTGGCACAGCACTTAAGTTCGCATGTTCCGCTTCAGCAGCCGAGGGTTCGCTGGTTCAGATCCCGGATGCAGAGCTGCACACTGCTTATCAAGCCATGCTGTGGCAGGCGTCCCACATACGAAGTAGAGGAAGATGGGCACGGATGTTAGCTCAGGGCCAGTCTTCCTCAGCAAAAAGAGGAGGACTGGCAGCAGATGTTAGCTCAGGAGTAATCTTCCTCAAAAAAATTTAAATAAATAAAAAATTAAAAAGCCTGCTGAGAATTTATTGCAATTGCATTGAATCTGTTGTTCAATCTAGAGAGAACTGTACCTGAAAAATATTGAGTCTTCTGATTTGTGAGCATGGTATACCTCTTCATTTCTTTAAATTTTCTTTAGTTTCTCTCAGCAAGATTTGTAGTTTCCAGTGTACAGGTCTTGCACATATTTTGTTAAATTTATCCCTATGTATTTTATGATTTTTGATGCCATTTCTAATTTTCATTACTAGCATATAAAAATTACAATAGATTTTTGTATATTGACTATGTATCCTGTGGCCTTGCTCAAATTATTTATTAGTCCTAATAACTTTTTTGTAAATTCCTTAGGATTTTCTACATAGATGATTATGTCATCTGCAAATAAAGACAGTATTATTTCATCCTTTCCTATCTGTATACAGTTCTTTTTATCACATTACTGCACCAACTAGGACCTCAACACAATGTTGAACAAAAGTGGCAAGAGCGGACATCTTTGCCTTGCTCCCAATCACAGGAGGAAACTAATCTTTCACCATTGAGGACAGTGTTAGCTCTAGGGTTTTTGTAGACGTCCCTTATTGGGTTGAGGAGGTTTCCTTCCAGTTCTAGTTTTCTGAGAGTGGGGTTTTTTTCTTAACTATGAATAAGTATTGAATCTTATCATATGCATTTTCTGCATCTATGGAGGATCATATGATATTTCTTTTTTAATCTGTCAGTTGGGCAAATTATATTGATTGAGTTTCAATGTTATACTAACCTTAAATTCCTGGGAAAAGTCTCGCACGGTCATAAAATACATTTTAAAAATGTATTGCCTGGATTCATTTGTTTGCAAAAATTGGCCATATTTTTGTTAAGGTGTCTGTGTTCGTGAGATATATTGGTCTGTAGTTTACTTGTAATGTCTTGGGCTGGTTTTGGTATCAGGATAAAAATGGCTGGGAAAGTCTCCTTCCTCTTTTTATGAAGAACGGATATTGTTCTTTCTCAGCTGTTTGGTACAATTTACCAGTGAAGGCATCCGGGACAGGAGTTTTCTTTGTGGGAAAGTTTTTAACTATGAATTCAACATGTTGAATAGATGTAGGGTTGTTTCAAGTTATCTGTTTCTTCTTGAGTAAGCTTAGGTAATTTTTGTTTTTCTTTCTTTTTTTTTTAATTTTAAGTAAATTTATTTTTTAGGTCAAATGGTAAGTTATACTTATTATAGACAAACTGGAAACTATTGAAAGTGTGTAAAAGAAAATAAAAATCACCCATAATTCCACCACTCACAACAGACATTCTTTATATTTTAGCATATTTCCTTCTGCTTATTTAAGCATTTTTTTAATTAATTAATTTATTTTCAGATGTACATTATATTTCAAATTCTGTGTAGATTACATCGTGTTCACCACCCAAAAACTAATTATAGTCCGTCACCTCACATGTGAGCCTCATCACCCCTTTTGCCCTCACCCCTCCCCCATTCCCCCATGGTAACCACCACTCCACTCTCCAGTGCTATGTGTTTTTTTTGTTTTTTTGTTTTTTTAAAGATTTTATTTTTTCCTTTTTCTCCCCAAAGCCCCCCAATACATAGTTGTATATTCTTTGTTATGGGTCCTTCTAGTTGTAGCATGTGGGACGCTGCCTCAGCGTGGTTTGATGAGCAGTGCCATGTCCGTGCCCAGGATTCGAACCAACGAAACACTGGGCCGCCTGCAGCGGAGTGCACAGACTTAACCACTCAGCCACAGGGCCAGCCCCTGTGCTATGTGTTTTTTTGTCATTGTTTTTATCTTCTACTTAAGAGTGAGATCATATGGTATTTGACTTTCTCCCTCTGACTTATTTCACTCAGCATAATACCCTCAAGGTCCATCCATGTTGTCACAAATGGCCAGATTTCATCATTTCTTATGGCTGAGTAGTAGTCCATCGTGTATAAATACCACATCTTCTTTATCCATTCGTCCCTTCATGGGCACCTAGGTTGCTTCCACCTCTTGGCTATTGTGAATAATGCTGCAATGAACATAGGGGTGCAAGCATCTTTATGCCTTTGTGGGGTTTTTTTTTTTTTTAAAGATTTTATTTTTCCTTTTTCTCCCCAAAGCCCCCCAATACATAGTTGTATATTCTTCGTTGTGGGTCCTTCTAGTTGTGGCATGTGGGATGCTGCCTCAGCGTGGTTTGATGAGCAGTGCCATGTCCGTGCCCAGGATTCGAACCAACGAAACACTGGGCCGCCTGCAGCGGAGCGCGCGAACCCAACCACTCGGCCACAGGGCCAGCCCCTATGCCTTTGTGTTTTCAAGCTCTTTGGATAAATACCCAGCAGTGGGATAGCTGGATCATATGGTAGATCTATTCTTAATTTTCTGAGGATACTCCATACTGCTTTCCATAGTGGCTGTACCAGTTTGCACTCCCACCAGCAGTGAACAAGGGTTCCCTTCTCTCCACATCCTCTCCAACATTTGTTGTTTCCTGTCTTGTTAATTATAGCCATTCTGACCAGAGTGAGGTGATACCTCATTGTAGTTTTGATTTGCATTTCCCTGATAGCTAATGATGTTGAGCGTCTTTGCATATGCCTGTTGGCAATCCGTATATCTTCTTTAGAGAAATCTCTATTCAGATCTTTTGCCCATTTTCTAATTGGATTGTTGGTTTTTTGTTGTTGAGCTGTATGAGTTCTTTGTATATTTTGGATATTAACCCGTTATCTGATACATGGTTTGCAAATATCTTCTCCCATTTGTTAGGTTGTCGTTTCATTTTGTTGATGGTTTCCTTTGCTGTGCAGAATCTTTTTAGTTTGATGTAGTCCCATTTGTTCATTTTTTCTTTTGTTTTCCTTGCCCGGTCAGACATGAGACTTGAAAATATGCTGCTCAGACAAATGTCAAAGAGCATACCGCCTATGTTTTCTTCTAGAAGTCTCATGGTTTCGGGTCTTACATTCAAGTCTTTAATCCATTTTGAGTTGATTTTTGTGCATGGTGTAAGGGAATGGTCTACTTTCATTCTTTTGCATGTGGTTGTCCAGTTTTCCCAACACCATTTATTGAAGAGACTCTCTTTTCTCCATCATATGCTCTTGGTTGCCTTGTCGAATATTAGCTGTCCATAAATGTGTGGGTTTAATTCTGGGCTCTCAATTCTGTTCCATTAATCTGTGTGTCTGTTTTTGTGCCAATACCATGCTGTTTTGGCTACTATGGCTTTGTAGTATATTTTGAAATCAGGGAGTGTGATACCTCCAGCTTTGTTCTTTTTTCTCAGGAATCCTTTGGTTATTTGGGGTCTTTTGTTGTTCCATATAAATTTTAGGATTCTTTGTTCTATTTCTGTGAAAAATGTTGTTGGAACTTTGATAGGGATTGCATTGAATCTATAGATTGCTTTAGGAAGTATGGACGTTTTAACAATGTTAATTCTTCCAGTCCAAGAGCACAGAATATCTTTCCATTTCTTTGTGTCTTCGATTTCTTTCAACAATGTTTCATAGTTTTCGGTGTACAGACCTTTCACCTCTTTGGTTAAGTTTATTCCTAGGTATTTTATTCTTTTTGTTGCAATTGTAAATGGGATTGTATTCTTAATTTCTCTTTCTGCGACTTCGTTGTTAGTGTATAGAAACCCAACCGATTTTTGTACGTTGATTTTGTATCCCACGACTTGACTGTATTCCTTTATTGTTTCTAAAAGTTTTTAGTGGAATCTTTAGGGTTTTCTAGATATGAAATCATGTCACCTGCAAAGAGTGATAGTTTCACTTCTTCTTTTCCAATGTGGATCCCTTTTATTTCTTTTTCTTGCCTGATTGCTCTGGCTAGGACTTCCAATACTATGTTAAATAAGAGTGGTGACAGTGGGCATCCTTGTCTGGTTCCTGTTCTTAGAGGGATAGCTTTCAGTTTTTCTCCATTGAGAATGATATTTGCTGTGGGTTTGTCATATATGGCCTTTATTATGTTGAAGTATTTTCCTTCTATATCCATTTTATTTAGAGTTTTTATCATAAATGGATGCTGTATCTTGTCAAATGCTTTCTCTGTATCTATTGAGATGATCATGTGATTTTTATTCTTCATTTTGTGAATGTGGTGTATCACGTTGATAGATTTGCAGATGTTGAACCATCCCTGCATCCCTGAAATGAAACCCACTTGATCGTGATGTATGATCTTTCTAATGTGTTGCTGTATTGGATTTGCTAGTATTTTGTTGAGGATTTTTGCATCGATGTTCATCAGTGATATTGGCCTGTAGTTTTCTTTTTTTTGTGTTGTCCTTGTCTGGTTTTGGTATCAGGATAATGTTTGCTTTGTAGAAGGAGTTAGGAAGCCTCCCCTCGTCTTCAATTTTTTGGAAGAGTTTGAGAAGGATAGGTATTAAGTCTTCTTTGAATGTTTGGTAGAATTCACCAGGGAAGCCATCTGGTCCTGGACGTTTATTTTTTGGGAGGTTTTTGATTGCTGTTTCAATCTCCTTACTGGTGATCAGTCTATTCAAATTTTCTACTTCTTCTTGGTCCAGTTTTGGAAGCTTGTATGTTTCTAAGAATTTATCCATTTCTTCTAGATTATCCAGTTTGATGGTGTATAGCTTTTCGTAGTATTCTCTTATTATCTTTTGTATTTCTGAGGCGTCCGTTGTAATCTCTCCTCTTTCATTTCTGATTTTATTAATTGAGCCTTCTCTTTTTCTTGATGAGTCTAGCTAAGGGTTTGTCAATATTGTTTATCTTTTCAAAGAACCAGCTCTTGTTTTCATTAACTTTTTCTGTTTTTTTAGTCTCTATTTTGTTTATTTCTTCTCTGATTTTTATTATTTCCTTTCTTCTGCTGATTTTGGGCTTTATTTGTTCTTTTTCCAGTACCTTTAGATGCACTTTTAGATCATCTATTTGGGATTTTTCTTTTTTGTTGAGGTAGGTCTGAATTGCTGTAAACTTCCCTCTTAGAACCACTTTTGCTGTATCCCAAAGATTTTGGCATGTCGTGTTTTCATTTTCATTTGTCTCCAGGAATTTTTTGATTTCTTCTTTGATTTCTTCATTGACCCAATCGTTGTTCATTTTGTTTAATCTCTACGTTTTTGTGGTTTTTCCAGTTTTCTTCCTGTAGTTGATTTCCAGTTTCATACCTTTGTGGTCAGAAAAGATGCATGGTATTATTTCGATCTTCGTAAATTTATTAAGACTTGTTTTCTGGCCTAACACATGATCAATCTTGGAGAATGTTCCATGGGCATTTGAAAAGAATGTGTATTCTGTGGCTGTTGGATGGAATGTTCTGTATATATCTACTAAGTCCATCTGGTCTAATGTGTCCTTTAAGGCCAGTGTTTCCTTATTGATCTTCTGTTTGGATGATCTATCCATTGGTTTAAGTGGAGTGTTAAAGTCCCCTGCTATTATTGTGTTACTGTCTATTTCTCCTTTTATGCCTGTTAATAATTGCTTTATATATTTAGGTGCTCCTATGTTGGGTGCATAGATATTTACAAGTGTTATATTTTCTTGTTGGATTGTTCTCTTTATCATTATGTAGTGCCCGTCTTTGTCTCTTATTACAGTTTTTGTTTTAAAGTCTACTTTGTCTGATATAAGAATTGCTACCCCTGCTTTCTTTTCTTTGCCATTTGCATGGAATATCTTTTTCCATCCTTTCACTTTCAGTTTGTGAGTGTCTTTAGGTCTGAAGTGTGTCTCTCATATGCAGCATATACATGGCTCTTGTTTTTTTATCCAATTGGCCACCCTATGGCATTTGATTGGAGCATTTAGTCCATTGACATTTAAAGTAGCTATTGATAGGTATGTATTTATTGCCATTTTGTCACTTTTTTTTTCTGGGTGCTTTAGTAGTTCCTCTCAGTTCCTTTCTTTTTCTCCTGCTCTCTTCCCTTGTGGTTTGATAACTATCTTTAGTAATATGTTTGAGGGGCTGGCCCCGTGGCCGAGTGGTTAAGTTCACGTGCTCCGCTGCAGGCGGCCCAGTGTTTCGTTGGTTCGAATCCTGGGCGCGGACATGGCACTGCTCATCAGACCACGCTGAGGCAGCGTTCCGCATGCGACAACTAGAAGGACCCACAACGAAGAATATACAACTATGTACCGGGGGGCTTTGGGGAGAAAAGGGGAAAAAATAAAATCTTAAAAAAAAATAAATAAATAAGAAAGTAATATGTTTGATTTCTTTTGTCTTACTTTTTTTCTTGCTTGTTATAGGTTTCTGATTTGTGGTTACCATGAGGATCCTATTTAATATACTATGCATATAACAGTCTATATTGAGTAGATAGACTCTTTAGTTTGACCTCTTTCTAAAAGCTCTACTTTTTCACGCCCCTCCTCCCACATTATATGGTTTTCACATCATATATAGTCTCTTATTTAGTGTGTGTCTATCCATTACCCTCTTATCATTGAAATAGGTGATTTTAGTACATTTGTCTTTTAACCTTCATATTATCTTCACAGGTAGTTGATCTGCTGCCTTTACTATATTCTTACCTTTACAAGTGATCTTATTGCCTGGTTTTTTGTTGTTGTTTTGTTTTTTTGATAATTTTTTTAAATCTCTGTGGTCATTGCTTTCCCACTTAAACAAGTCCGTTCAGCATTTCTTGCAGAACTGGTTTCTTGGTGATAAACTCCTTTAGTTTTTGCTTGTCTGGGAAGCTCTTTACCTCTCCTTCCATTCTGAATGACAACCTTGATGGATAGAGTATTCTTGGCTCTAGGTTTTTTCCTTTTAGCACTTTAAATATGTCATGCCATTCTCTTCTCGCCTGTAGGGTCTCGGCTGAGAAGTCCACTGATAGCCTGATGGGCTTCCCTTTATATGTCACTTGTGGCCTTTCTCTTGCTGCTTTTAGGACTCTCTGTATTTAATTTTGGACATTTTGATTATAATATGTCTTGGTGTGGGCCTCTTTGGGCTTATCTTGTTTGGAGCTCTCTGTTCTTCCTGAATTTGGATGTCTGTTTCCTTCCTCAGGTTAGGAAAATTTTCCTCTACTATTTCTACAAATAAATTTTCTGTCCCTTTGTCTCTCTCTTCTCCTTCTGGGACACCTATCATCTGAATGTTAGCATACTTGATATTGTCCCAGAGTTCCCTTACACTGTTCTCATTCTGTCTAATTCTTTTTTCTCTTTTCTGTTCTGCTTGGGTGATTTCCTCTAGTCTTTCGTCTAGCTCACTGATCTGTTCTTCTGCTTCCTCTACTCTGCTATTGAGTCCCTCTAGTGAATTTCTCATTTTGAGTATTGTGTTGTTCATTTCTGATTAGTTTTTTTTTATATCTTCCAGTTCTTTGCTGATGTGCTCACTGTGTTCATCCATTCTTCTCACCAATACTGTGAGCATCCTCATGATATTTTGTTTGAACTCTTTGTCAAGTAGGTCACTAGTTTCTGTTTCATTTAGTCCTTTTTCTGGGGTTTTGTACTGTTCCCTTGCTTGGAAAGTATTCCTTTGCCTCCTCGTCATACCCTTCTCTGTGCTATTTTCTTTATATTAGGTGAGTTGGCTACGTGTCCTGATCTTGGAGAAGTGGCCTTATGTATGAGATGCCTTATGAGGCCCAGCAGTGTGCTTCCCTCTCATCACCAGTCCATAAGAACCAGGAGTGACCCCCTTGTGGGCTACTTGTGTCCTTCTGCTGTGGCAGGGTTGCTCCCACTGCAGGTACCTAGGGAGTCTAATCTTTCCTTCCCTGGCCAGCTGTTTGTAAATCTGGTTTGGGGAGCCTCAGCACTGTTGGCTACAAAGACTATCAGCACACTCCTATTGCAGTTTTCCTCTTAATTGGGTTGGTACCCATTATAGCTGGTTGCTAGGCTCAGGGGCTTACAGTTGTGATAGGCCTCAGGCCTACAAGGCTGTTGTCAGTTCTCTTAGGAGTGCAGCTGAGTGGGGCTGGCCCTTGGCACAGGGACACTCAATTGTTTCAGGTTTTAGAAGGTGGGGCTGATCCTTTTATGGCTATTTGTGAAGCACAGGTCTTCTGCTACTGATTAGCCTCAACCCCCACAGGACCACATACACCGTCAACACAGTCCTCATCTGTGCATACTTCTCAACCCCCTGGAGCATACCCTGATGCCACACTGCAGAGACCCCCACCTCTCCACCAATGTCCCCCCACAGTTCACCTGCTCCTCACACAGGCCCTGCCCCACAGAGGCAGACACCCTTGCGTGCCTGTAGAGGATCAAGACACCAGTCAATGCAGGCTGAAAAGTAGCCTGAGAGCTTGCTGCTAGGTGGGGCCAGTCCCTAGGGCAGGTTGCCTGCCCTGGCTGAACTGGATTAAATCTGTGCTCTAGTGGGTGTGGCAGACCCCTGGGCTAACAGGCCAAGGGATGAACCTCAATGGCC